>NC_135439.1:5692500-5992500 GCF_051991255.1 Vanacampus margaritifer | reverse complement strand
AGTCAAAATCCACGAGTTGGAGTCTAGCAAAAATAGACGGTAAAAAGTGTGGTATAAGTTAGAAAATGGTGCCATCAATTAAACCATACAATTGTAATGTTCTGCTAACAAACACGCAAGCATGCCTACCACAGAAGCAGAATTTGTGTTTGTTTTTCCAAATCCAAATAGTATCCGTGCCCTGTTGACTCTTTCGTCATGGATGTCAGAGTTTTATGATGAAGGGAACAAAACATTTACCATGACGGCGACTTTGTCAAGGCCGGCGCCAGTTCCATTTTTTACTGAAATAAATGTACGGCAGACGCTGCCCGGAAGGGAGTCGCGCTGTCGAAAGACATATGGCACATTATTGCTGTCATTCTACAGGACCGAGTGTGCTGTTTATAGCCAGGGTGCCGCGTTTATGGCCCCCTTTAAATCCTGCCTACCTCTCCATATTCTTTCTATTGGAGCATCTTGGCCTGCTTCTGTCTCTTTGCTCCAAGTAGCTCCATGACCCCCGCACAGCTATCATACCCCCCCCGCCCGCCGCCGACCCGTGGGTGCCACAGCCACCCCTGTCATATCTGTCATAGGCGTTCAGTTGCTGGTCTTGCTCTGGGCTTCAAATTTAATTTGCTTTCAATCTGCTGTAATTGCTTTGAGAGACATCCGCGTCCACATGTGTTTCCCTCCCTTACGTCTACTTGAGGGCAAAACGGTGAGCGTAGTGGTTGGCAGGTCTTGCCTCGCAGTCAAAAATTCTGGGTTCTGGGAGTGTGTATGTTTTCTCCAGAATACTCTGGTTTCCTCCCACGCTCCCAAAACATGGATGTTCAGTTGCGGAGGGAGGGGGGGGGCGCAGCAATGAATTTTGACAGTCCGTCATTCGTTATTCGTCAACAAAACTGGCGTCGAATCATTGACGGACCTTCCGTCAATATTGAGGGAATGCCCACCTTTGTTCAGTTTGTTGAAGACTAAGTTGTCCGTAAATGTGAACGTGAGTGTGCGCGTTTGTAGGCTAAGCGTCCAATCAAAATGTTTGTAATTACCTAGCTCTTTGACTGCCAGACGTTTTCAGAAAAGGGATGCCGTGGGTGCCAGCCGATTTAAGCATTTTTGACTGATCTTTCAAGGTCCACAGAAAATTATGTGTTTGGACTATGGAAACACACATACTACCAAATGAAAGATTGCACTCTCATCTTTCATCAGCAAAAAAAAGTTTGTTTCTACCTTATTCCGTTTTTCAGTAATCAACAATAGAAAATGGTTAGTTTCACCTCTGTTTTGAAAAAAACGTCTTTTAACGTCTTTGGCACTCATCCATAGGATTTTACTAAACATTATTTAACGTTTTTGGCAGTCAAAGAGCTAGAGATGTCACAAGATGGCAGCAAAGCGTTAGACTAAATGAAACTCCTCCTCTCAATTCAACGTGGTAAGATGCCCAAAATGGCACCAAAGCGGTGTTTTTTTTTGTTTGTTTGTTTTATAGCAGACATGGCTACGTCCTGATCACAAAAGACAGCCTAGAGGCGAGTTGTTTCATCCATTAGCTGAGGATACGAACGCCCCAAAAATGCACGCGTAGAGCGTATGGAATATAACCTACTGCAAAATCTGAATATGAATACATGAACTGCTTAACCTTTGTTAAAGGGGAAGTCAACGTTACACATTTCTTGACAATAATATATTAAATATGACCTCACTAGTGCAAACATGACATTCTGATTCATATTACATTTGTGGAATATGAGTTATGTAGCAAAATGCATCCATTTTCATCCATCTCCGTGAAAATGACATCACATTTGCTCAAGGGCTCAGGCAACCACTAATCACAAGCTCACCTGTTTTCTGAAGCTGAGCTGTGATTGGTTGTTACCTGAGCAACTGTGATGTCATTGTCACTCGACAGCAAGTGTTAAAATGGCCGCCTTCTGATATTGATAAAAACTGGCTGGATTTTGCAGCTTAACTTATATTCACTAACGCAATATTAACCAAAATACCATATTTAGACTAGTGGGGCTGCATAGAACATATTATTGTCAAGATGTTGACTTCCCTTTTAAAAAGCTGACTTTACCGTACCATAGAAAGTTTTCCCAAACTTGTGATTGGGACCCAAAATGATTAGATGAAGTTGGTGATAGCCACAGTAGAGTAAAAAGGAAAAAAAAAAAAGCACATTTATTTTCCGAGAGCTTTGATTAATGTTTTTTTGTGTGATAAATGCATGTCTGCTGTGCTATATGTTCCATGCATACAGATCAGCTCAGTTTCCACTTCTTCACCAGATATCCTTTTTTTTCATTATTCCAGTCCGAGAAATGACAGGATTAGTTGTGGCGGTTTTTAAACATGTGATTGTTATCGTCCTCTCCTGGGTGAACAATTAATCCCTCTCACTTGCCTTTCGTCTTATCAACCCTCCAACTCCCCCCATTCGGGCTTCCGCTGGCCTCCATTCCTACCCCCCCCCCCCCCCTTTCACGGCCTCCCCTTCCCAGAGGACATCTTTATTCACAGAAACGGAGCTAAGTGTCCTGGTATTTATACACCAGCAAGTTCCTCGCCGGGGAATATGAAATCATATCGTGATGTGTTCTGTGTAAGCGCTCTTACATGTTTACATTTCACAATTCATGCGGTATCTGGGAAAGACTCCAACTCAGTCATGACCCTTGTGAGAAGAGGCGGTACTAAAAAAGGGATAGATGGATGGGTCGTGATTTCATTTTTTGGAGTGTACAAACAATAAAGAAGATGCTTTAATGGTTAGAACATAATATCAATCCGACCAAAAAGCTTTGGCTTCAGACTGTTCCGATGACTGCTTTTACCATTTTTTTACTACTTTTGTAGGCTGCTTTTCCATTTGATGTCTGTATTTGGACACCCGCTTCCGGCACAGCACGGCTTGTCCCCGCTTAAACGCAGAGATAGAGAGCGAAATTGTCGTGTTCCGGGATGAACTTGATTGAATTACAAAAATAAAAAAAATGGGCTGGCAGCGAGCACCATTTCAAGGCAGGGTTGTAAAATAGTGTGCTTAACACCACGGGCGGTGATATATCATACTATTGGAAGAAAGCGATGTGGAGGATTTATGCTGACCATACAATTGTAATACTGCTAACGAGAGCTTGGAGCCCAGGGCTTATAAGGCCGTGGTTTTAAATCAGACTCATGAGGCTGGAAGTATTCACAAAATCTAACGATTCATGCAGAGGAGTACTCTGATTAAGACGGTACTCAGCATATTGAGGTTACGGATGGCGTACGATCAGCTAGTTTGCAAGAATACATCATCACACGCCAAGTAGGAAAGCTGAGCTACGATGGTTTTGACCATTTTTCATTGAATTGTTTTAAATGTATGGCCGAGGTGTATTTTTCTCACACATATTTACTGTAATTATAATATTATATGTGGGTTAAGAAAGGTTATGATCGCAACTTAACTGATGACTAGTGGGCGTTTACCAATAATCGGGCTGATTATTGGCCTTATTTCAATTAGAAATGTCAAGAATTTCATGTAATTTTAAGAAAAAATGCTATATTGGGATATTTACAGTAAGTCTTTCTTTAAAAATTGTCATTGTTTTTTGGGAGAAATTGTATGTGTTTGTGCTTGGTATCGGTGTCGGTGACTACTCGTACTGGTATTCGTCTGGAAGAAAAGTGGAATCGAAAATTCCTACTTTAAACCATAAATATACCACAAACTATGACCCCAAAACAGTTTGATATAACTTCATTTTACAACACTACCTTTGAAAATAGACGTCTTACAGATGATGTGATTTAAAAAAAAAAAAAATGCAGTGCAAGTGTGCGTAATGTCCACTTCACAATATACAAAAATAAATTGATGAGACATCTGTCGTTTGTTTATCTGAGTTTTTCAATACCCGCTCAGTGGATAGAAAATGGACTCAAGTACCCAAGCAAAACCTAAGAACAGTTGTGGTCTATCACTCCCACTTACTTCCTTGACACCAATTACTACTTTCCTATGAGCCAGGGCTTTGGTGCCGTTTTTTTTGCCATTTTAGGGAGCTACAAAATTAAGCTCCAAATCCAGAGACATTAAAGTAAGTCAGTGAGTTTTTTAGTGAATAGCTGAGGAAAGGTTAAAAAAAAAAAAAAAAAAAAACGCAAATAGGCTGGGGTAACGAATTACAGCCCTGAATATTAATAACTGTAACTATGACATAGAAAGGGAAATGGAAAACATTCACAAAACAATAAAAAAGTGATAGATAAGAGGATGTAAAAAGCCAAACTGGGTGACGACGTCCGAGCGCGACAGAGGGCGAGGTAGGCAGGCGAGCGACAAAAAAGTGTAACCTTGGCAGAGAGCATCTTCTGACAAGCATCTGCCTCCTATAATAATTTGGAAATAATCTCCATCCACAAAGGCCCAGCAGTCTGGCAGAGTAAATGCTCTGTGCCTGATCGATGGCTGCGATTCGGCCAGCTGCCGCTCGCCGCGTGCGCGGGCCCCGGCATCGATCTTGCGCCTTCCCTCGCTCTCTCTCTCTCTCTCTCTCTCTCTCTCCGTCTCGCGCAGGAAGAAGAGGAGGGAAAACGTCGGGAGGAAGTCAACCTCGGGCATATAAAACGCTTTAAAGGCGGGGTCGCATGCGTGACATGGCTAAAATTGATCCGAGCTGCGATGTCATTTGCGGATGTGCATCAGGCAGCAACATACTCCAGCGCAAGTGCTTTAACAGCGTTAACTGCCAATGTGCAATCACCCGGGGCGATTAATTGACTTCTAAATTGTCGACCATTAACACTAACACTTGGTTCAGCTTTAGGTAATCGTTTTCATATCGCTGTAGAAGTTTCATGAATGTAACCGTTTTGGAGATAATGACAAAAACATATTTATTTCCATTTTACTTGACTACCTAAAAATTGGTAAATTGTTGACCATTTTTTACAGGGCATTCCCTTGGATTCTAACAATATTATACAGAAAAGACGGCTTCTTTAAAAGTGAGCTTTTTTTTTTTTTTCATTTCAAAGGAGGCAAGGAAGAATAAATAGAGACAAACATGAAGAGAAATACCGCCGCTACTACAGACGAGGTCTTTCAAGGTCAGTATTTAACAGTCTCTTTACTGTCTCACTAAAGCGCAAACCACCCACCGCCCCCGAACCCAACGCCGCCTAGAGGCAAGCTCCTATCTACCGCCCCTCTTTCCTCTTCCATCATGCACCTTTTTCCCTGTCACTCATTCCGCAGCCCGTGGCCCGTGGTCATCATGGCTGACAGCTGCCGTAGGTCTTCAAACACAAGCTAAATTAAACGGGTGATTACCAAGCAAACAGGCCTCCTTGCCATCTAGTCGCCAGCCATCTGTCATTCGGGGGGGGGGGGGGTAGAGCCAAGGTAAGCGGGCATTGAACCGTGTCTTCTCTCGTTCCGCTAATTCATTGGCCTGTAAGGAAAAAAACTCCTGCCAATCACGAAAAGCGTTTGGCCATTATGTTATGAGAGTCTGACAGA
Source organism: Vanacampus margaritifer (assembly GCF_051991255.1). Taxonomy (NCBI): domain Eukaryota; kingdom Metazoa; phylum Chordata; class Actinopteri; order Syngnathiformes; family Syngnathidae; genus Vanacampus; species Vanacampus margaritifer. Next base: position 5,986,982 of record NC_135439.1, on the reverse strand, counting down.
GTTATGACGGGCTGTCAAAGCTCATGACAGTGGGGAGGAAAAGAGGGATGAGGAGGAAAAAGGTGCGAAAAAAAAACGAGGTCAAGAAGGCAAAGCTGGTTATCTCTCGATCATCAAACATCAACGCATGCCAACACACAACTCACGGTTGATGCACCAAATACACTTCATTTGACCGTCTTTAAAATTTTGAATACATGTCTAGCTCGGTGCTTCTCAATTCTTTTTTGTCACGCCCCCCCAGGAAAAATTAAATATTCTTCCCAACCCTCCGCCGCAACTCTAAATAGTATAATTTATCTTTAAAATTGTCAAAAGTACACCTCGGCATTGGAGCTAATACTCACTGTGCACACTCTTGTCATTGAGCACGCCACTGCCACCTACTGTTGTGCATGTGCAGTTACACTTTACCCTCGCAATATGTTGCTCTGGGTCGCACCTACCCAGGGATGAGGAGTAGATTGAAACTCCGAAACTTTCCCCCTCATAACTATCAACAATGATTTGAAACATAAATATAAATTTTTAACACTAAATATATAAATCTCTACAGGTATGTACATTATCAAATGATCACTTCTAGGACACTTCATGGGAAATCGCAATGTCCCATCACTGATGAGCTACTTTCACCATTTTGGTGATCCTTGCTCTAGACCAGGGGTCTGCAACCTGCGGCTCTGAAGCCACATGTGGCTCGTTGTTGATCTCTAAAATTTTTTAGTAGAGATTAATATTTTTTACACATTCATTTATTTATTTTTTTTTAGATAAAATATTATTTGAATAAATTAATGATTCCGATTTTTTTTAATGAATAATTAAATATTCATAAAATGTCAAGAGTCCAAATTTTTCAGTTGTCAGAAATGACCATAAAATGTCCATGAAATTGCCAAAAATGTCAGAGAATTGAATGAAAAAGGTAGAAAAGAAAAAAAATGTCCATAAAAAAGAAGAAATCCCCCAAATTACCATAAAATGTAGACAAAATAGCCAGAAAAAAAGTAAGAAACGTTTGTTTGTTTTTTAAAGAATATTTAAAACTATAAATGCCCAAAAACAAAAGGAGAAATCCTGAAAATGACCATTAACTGTCCACAAAAATTGTCAAAAAATGTCTAAAAAATTTCTAAAAATATATGAAAAACGAAGTAAAAATTATGGGTGGGGCGGGGGTGGGGGGGTCTAATAACGGAAGACGAAAGGTAGAAACAAATTAATGTCTTCATCACAATCTTCAAATGTTTTACGGCTCCAGACTGATTTTTTTGTTATTTATTTGGCCTAAAAGGGCTCTTTTGACAGGAATGGCTCCTGACCCCTGCTCTAGACAATAACATTTACTACAAAATCCCGTTTGCTTGTGCCCATTTTGAATAGACTGAGACCAGGCAAGCAACGCGCGAAATGATTTTTCTGTGCGTATGGCATGCATACAACCGAGTATTTTTCTGGAACATCGTCACCCTTTCAATGAAAATACTTAATCTAGCAGATAGTGGAATGCTCCTTGTGGGGACACACACACACACAAACCCAGTATTTTTCCGCCAGCACAAAATACAGGTCCACACCACAACTGATATGGGACAAAGCAACAAGGCGAGACAGACTCCTAAACAGATTCCACGCGGGGCGCAAACACAACAGAGGGGAAGTGACAGCGCGGTGCAAACCAATGGAAAGAAATGGAAGGGGGGAGAAAATAATTCAATCTGCAGCCTCCTCCTTCAATCAGCCAGTTAAGGGGGAAGAGAAGGCGGACGCATGCGATGCCTTTCCTCCCTATAGGCAGGGCGAGGGTGGCAGGCTTCCTGATAAGCGGCGGCAGAGGAAGATTAACTGCTTGCTCTGTCGGAGGAGGAAAATAAAAGCAAGGCGCCGACCTCTTATTCCCTCGGCCTCCCTGCGTCAGTGTCCTCCGTCTGTACATTAGCATGATGAGAATGTTTAAACGGCGGCCGCTTTGACACCGGCTCAGAATCACAGCGCTATGCACCAAAGCAACATGACCTCTAAATCCTTTCGCATCCCCTCAAAGCTTCCACTGAAGCTTTTTGTATCCCGACACCCGTGGGTGGCTGCGAGCCTTGGAAGACTACACAGTTGCTGAAACGCAAGTGTCACAACTTCCCCTGGTGAAAAGAATTGACTTTTTCAACAAAACTAGACTCCCATAGAGCTCGGGTGGTGGGGGAAAAAAATTGGTGCGAAAGTCTGCTTAAGTGTTTCTGTCACAGTTTGCTCCTCACACGTTCATCTATTCGGCAATTTTTGTGAGTTGTGTGCCTTAAGATAGGAGTTCACTTCATTGCATGACCAGATCTCTAATCACTTTTGAAATGAATGTAAATGCCATTAATCTTTTGCAGCCCCCCCGCCCCCCCCAAAAAAAACAAGAAAAATATTTTGTAATAAGAAAGTAGCACACTATACTGTAAACACATACAACAAGTGATGTTTACTTGAAAAAGCCTAGTAAAGGTGGATGCACTCAGAAATTTAAAGTCAATTTGACAAGTTTAACTACAATTTCTGATGTGAAAAAATTTTACTACATTTTTTTCAAGTAAATATCAATCCCCATTTTTTCAGTGTACAATGACATATGTAAATCGAAACAAAAAAACAAAAAAAACAAATGTAAATCGTCATCTCACAATATGCATCACAAATCATTCTACTTTATAAAATAAACTGACTGCAGTCACTTTCTGTCGGCGTAAAAAGCAGGATTACATCATTTTCATCAACAAAAATAGCCTGTGCTGAATGAAGTACTTCCTGTTTTTTTGTTCTCCCATTTGCAAGCTAAATAAGTGTGCTGCCGTCTTGTGGCTGCCAGTGGGATTACACCCACTATAACGAGTGTTAGGCAAAATAGTTATGACGTGTACAAAAACAAAACAAAAACGGAACAATGTGATGGGAAACCTGCAACCGACGATGGTGGTTACTGTACCTGTACGTTTGTTTTGTTTTTGTTTTTAAATAGATGCCATTTGCTTGATCTAGTTAAAAATGCCTGTCACTTCCATCCGTCCCTTTTATGCATTATTTGTTTATTATTATTATTGTTTGTTTAGAAAATAACGATGCAAACTCTTTTTGTGGAGATTACATGATTAATTGATGGGCTAATCATTCATCCATCCATTATCTGAAAAATATTTAATAGCTGCAGGTCTAATGTGCGTTTACACTGCCCTCACATTGGCAGATATCTGATGTAGCTTTTATCAACATTTTGCAAGTATCCAATTCCATGTGGGGGTTTTTTTCTATTTATGTATCCCAATTTTGTCCGTTGAGAGCAAAACTATCCAAACTGTGTCAATTGAACCATGGTTTAAATCCACCCTGACAGGTTCAAGTAATAGAGTCAATTTCAATGTCATTATTTTCAGTATTCAAGGACCTTTCACCATTTACAAAACTTATTCATACAGTAAACTTTTTTTCTTTTTCCTATTTCACAGGGCGACTATCATTTCTACACCCTGCGACTTTCTGGAAGTTGAACCCCGACTTTTATGTTCTCTCCGAGTACTGTCTTGCCTTTGGCCTTCTCCATTTCAGCTCGATGATTCCGTCAGGCATCCCCCGCCAGTCATTTTCTCGCCGCGAAACCGAAAACCCCCGTATGGGTGAGAAATGTACGTTTTAGGCGGCTCGGCAAGACTCGGCTACATAAAAGGCACAAAGCATGTCATTTATATTCATTTGTCTCTGGGTGACGGGGAAATGAAAGAGTGAAGCAGCTGCTGTTGCTGCGTGAAAAAGTTGCTTCCAGACAAAAAGAGCATTTGTTGCGATAAAGGCTACGTTTAGACGCTGGAGTGAAAGCACCCGCCTATACGTGCACATACACACTTCCTGTGTGCGGAACCCGTAATGCCACTCCGATAAATAGTTTTGCGAGGAATCTGGCATCTGGAAAGAGACATTTGTTTACAGGTGGGGAGGGGGGGGGGGGACAAAGGCATTCAAATGGAGCTGAAAACGGCGCATTGAGAGCATAAATAAACGTGTGCAATGAAGATGTGAAGAAAAGCGCTAAAGGCAACGTGCTGCCGCCAAGCAGATCAGGTTCTGACATTTTGACTAATGTGAAATGCTGCCAAGGGACAGTGGGTGGGATGTTGTGACCTTTATCGGCGGGAAGTGATGGAATGACTTAATACGACACAAAACGGTCATCCGGATATACGGCCCGTCTTGCCTTTTTTTAAAACAAGGCGCCGTGACCCGTCGCAGTGGGTGTTGCCGTCTGGGATGGCGTCCCGCGTTTCGGTGCGAGCGTGGCCTCGTGACACATGCGCAGCGGGCGGCCGGGAAAGTGACGCCATTGCAGGTGTCTGGTGACTTCTTCCTTCAAGGTTAAACGAGCGGCGTTAACCTCTCAAGGCTGTGAAGGAGGGCCACTTTTTATACCAGCTCAAAAAATTCTCAGCTCTCCATGTGCCACCATCATATACATCAAAAACGAGAGCGAGGCTTTATTAATAAAAAATTATATTTAATATGACTGTAAGCCATTGTAACAATACGCGATTTGAATGTACTGCAGAGAAGAGCTGAGCAATTAATCAAAATCTAATAAGGATTTTACGTTCATAAAAACATTATCATTGAAAAAATGGCGATCGGTGTGGCGCTTTTGAAAGTTCCCGATGCTGTGAAAGCGCCCTGAATGCACCATGTTGCTTGGGCAACAAGCTTGTCACATGTGATTCTGCCATCCTTGAGCATGCTAATAACATTACATTTAATAACATTTAATAACATCCCAGTTGGAGTTTACTATAAAACTAAACACACACAAAAACAATTACACACATTGTCTATTTAAACAGAAGATATGCTTCTTTTAAAATCACTGCCAGTGCTAATGCTAAAGTTACTGTGAAATCCCATTGACATGCTAACAGTGACTAGCATCGACTTCCGGAGGTGATATTCCTTCAAGTAATGAATATTCACACACAATCGCTTTAGAAACACATACACACAGGTAATATAACAATACCCAAAGGCACATATTCTTGCTAATCTGTGAAAAATGAGTTATTAATATAGCTCAATTACAACTTTCTTCTTCTACTCTTCTTATCTCATTGTAAGTGCAGCGGCACCGCAACTTACTAACTTAATTGGTTCCGTGACCTAGTTTGTAAGTTGAAACATTCTTAAATCGAGGTCACTTTTCCCGTTGAAATTAATGGTAATTCAATTAATCCGTTCCAGTCCCTTAATTACATTTAATGGTATACTGTATATATACTAATGCATGTATAACACTACACTGTCCCTACGAGGCCAAGACGCACACAATGTTCATTGTATTTATTGTTTAAAAAAAAAAAAGAATTACTACTATTTTAATATATTAATATTTTAATTTGTCACTAATTATTTTTTTAGTTCTACTTTCAAGTTATTTTCAAGTATATTTTAAGTTGAATTTTGGTGAAAAAAATGTGAACTGGGTATCAGAGACTGCAGTATGAACGAAGCCTTAGACGGGGGTCCATTCACACAGGTGTGTGTGTATGCATGTGTGTGTGTGTGTGTTGGGGGGTGTTAGAGGGATAATGGTGCTGCAGGTCGTAGCAGATGGCTGCTAATGGGAGTTCATAGATCTGAATGACAGGGGCATGCAAATTGGTCGGGGGCAGGGAATTATAGTGCGATTCAGTCAGCACACTACCTCATTTGATGTACATATGCTCAATAAATGCAGCCGCCGACATGCCTTTAATAGGGATAAGCATATGCTACCTGGTGGCTAACGTAGCAGCCTACATCCGTTTTTCCTTCATCCACCCACTTTCCATAGCACTTGTCCTATTTAGGGTCACGGGTGATCTTGAGCTTGATCAGGTGACTGAAAATCTGTTCCATAATATCCATGTTTTTTTTTTTCTTTCACGCTGGTTGAAATGATGTCCAATGAGGCTCATTTGATATTCTAACAATGTGAATTGCATTTTTTTTAGGGCAGGAACTGGAGAAGGAAAACATCTCAGATTGGACAGGTGTGCCTCATTGTGTGGGCTATAAGTGAACTCACCAAATTCTGGTGATTACTCCAGTGCCAGCGTGACATTTATGGTGATAAATGTCACCAAAATTGCCGAAATCACCGTGAACTTTGGTTTTCGACCTTTCATATTGTTCACGGGGAGAATGGTAATGACTTTGGTGATCGTTAAACGCTTCATCTTGTACGAAAGTATCACTGTCATTTCAATCTGCCACGCCAGCGCCGATACTGTCAACATTTAGTTGATATTAAAGCGCTAACTAATTTGAATGACAAAGGACATCAGATACTGTCCTGGGTGACCTTTTCCGTTGCGCAGATAACAACGCTGAGACATTTGAAACACAGATTTCAATCAATTTCAGCATCAAAATGGACTTTCCAAACAGCGTCAACACAACAATTTTCTTGATATTCTGAGCAACATAACTGGGCCTTTTTGAACCACATTGAGAGTGATGTGATGGTTTTAGTAATCAGGATCACGAGGCGAAGTTTGCTCTTCTATTTATATTGAACTAGAGCTTGTCCTACTTCCCCTCCTCTTCCCTGATGGGACCGCAGAGTTGTAACTGCCTCTGTAAACGGAAAATGGGGAACTAAATGACTTTGCTAGAATCCACTTTTTGAATTAGTTTTTTCTTAACCCTGGAGAACCCACGGGGTCAAATTTGGCCCCTATAAATTCTGCTACTCAAATAACAAAACCCTTTTTTTTTTTTTTTTTTTTTACAAATTTAACTTCAAAAGTCCAGAGTGCCACTTCTGACCCCTGCATGGGGCCATCTAGTGGATGAATATTGCACTTACATGAGCCAGAGTGGTGGTGACAAGATGGCTAAAATGCAACAAATAAAACAAAAAAATTATATTGTTCAATGTAGCTGTGTATTTGATTGATTATTTTCTTAAATTCTAAATAGTTTACTGACTGTTTTTGTTATTCTGATTTTTCGAAATGATACCCCTAAATCCTAAAGGTCAAATTTCGCCCTAATCCTAAATTAGGGAATACATTGAAAAAAACATTGAAAAAACATATTTTGGTGTTCAGTGAACTTATAGCAGTCATTTAATGTATATTTCATAATTTTCCAAAGAAGAAAAGGGTTCTTGGGTTCTCCAGGGTTAACTTTCTGGTTGCGCCACATGTCGTAGCACGCCTTTTGGCACACACTGTGTCTCCGAGTGCATGTGCGTCTTAAGTCCAAACTGGCGATTGGGTTGATTAATTATTCAAAGTAGGTGACCTCGGCGCCGTCGTGCTCAGGCGCACTCATTATGAAGCGCTTGTAATTCATTAAAGTGCCCAGATGAACACGGGCCACAGCGAGGGCTGCTGGCCATTACCGATGGCCCTGCTGCGTCTTCAGGAGCTTGCGGCCCAGTAGGTCAATCAAGTCGGGCTGAAGACAATAAACGACGTCACCGTTCGCACGTACGCGGAAGAAAATCATATGATTGGTTTGTCTGAAAGAAGTATGAAATGTTGAAAACTCACCTATTCGCATTTGTTTCAGAGAGTTCCTAATTTTTTCCAAGGGTAATATTGTAAGCATATTGTAGCAAATAAATATATTTACTGTACAGTCCGTGTGTACAGTGTATTGTGCTATTCATGTGGGATTAGGATCAGCCAATTTTTTTCTGCTTAATTCATATTCCACAAGCACAATCAGATCATCAGAAAAACTAATTTAGACTAGTGGGGGCGCATAGAACATATTGTGAAGACAATTTTTGACTTGAAGTGCCCATTAAGGCGCCCATCCACCAATTCAGCCATACAACCTTCCATATTTTATAACAGCCCCTATTTTTTCTTTAAAATCCTAAACAAAATTTGCACAAAACATGAAAATCCATCCATCCATCTTCCGAACCTCTCATCCTCACTAGGGATAAAATCTGTAAAAAAAAAAATAATAATAAATAAATAAAAATAAAAATAGCCTACAGTTTGTACACTTAAAAGACAAGCTAAATGAGGTACCATTTATTTAGCTTTTTCCATTTAGCACATGTTGCACAAGACTGGAGCGAGGTTGCAGGGTCGTCCCTCCATCAGAGTGAGACACCTCCTTTATTTGTCATTGATTCACGCCGACAGCGGGCACATAATCGCCCGCCGCTGGTGGTGTAATTCATCGTGCGCACACCAGCTGCCGGGCCGAGTGCTGCCGCTGTTGTTGGGGCGCTGACAGGGACGCAGAAATCAAGTGCTTCATGTGATTTAGGACGTTTTTAGGCGCCTTTTTGGAAGGATTCATGAATGGAGCCGCAGGCGGCGCACGGCAACATGCGGCAGCGGCGTCGGCTAACTGACCGGATCAATACAAGACATCTCAGTATCAGTTAGCAGACGTGAAACAAAAGTGAGCAAAGCGGCGGGTCCGGTAGTGACAACAGTTCATCAACGGCGTGATAGAAGCAGCCTGGTTTTTAGGTCCGCTGGCCAATTTCAAAGTGTGTCTGCTAAATGTAGGCGTTTTAAATTAGTCATTTGTGCCCGTTCAATTAAAAGCCAAATGGTGAAGTGTCTCTGAGGAAATCCTGCTGGGATAATGATTCCGCACTGTGAGGACATGCTTATAACGCTAGCTTGACAGGTTTCACTGCGGTTGATTTCTACCTACAGTTTTGTAACTAATACATGAGCTATAAAGTCACCATGTATAGGCGCAGGATCAGGGGCGTATTTAATCATTTGGGGGCTAAAGGAAAACAAAGTCATGGGACCTCCACATCCGTGTGATGATGTATTCAGGTTTCTGCAGGTATCTGCAAATTTAATGTAATGTTTTTTACATTACACACACCCACACATACATATAACTAGTGTTGTTCCAATACCGTTTTTTGGCCCCCGATACCAATTCCGATACCCAGCTTTGCAGTATCGGCCGATGCCGATACCATACCGATACTTAAGTTTTTTTTTTCTCAACATGAAAAAGCTGTCCTGCCATTGGTTCAGAGCATTCAAGGGCCAATAGGATATCTTAGCTCGGCATGCAGTGAACATGTCACCGATACCGATACCACTGTTTTAATGCAGTATCGGGGCCTCTGCCGATACCAGTATCAGTATCGAAACAACACTACATATAACCATATACTCTTTATATAATAGGGCTGTCAGTTGATTATGATTTTTTAATCATAATTAATCTCATGATTTCCATAGTTAATTTGAGATAAATCGCAAATTAATCGCACGTTTTCAAGTGTTTCATATTCTTGTTAATTAACATAAAAGTGCACAAATATGGTTACCATATACAAATGGGCTTGTAGCTTTTAGTTCAATAATACAGTAATTAATAACTAATTTATAGTTAAAAATATAGACTAAACAGGAGTGTGAAACTTGTGTAGAGGGTAATTTTCTACCACTAGATAGCATTAGTGTTTCATGTTGGACATTGGTGACAGAAACGGTACATTTTTCTTTTCAAATTTAGAGCAATTGGTATTTGGAACATGAAGCAACTCATGGACCAACTCAAGGCCATTTTGTTCATTGTGAAAAACAACTAATCACCAGTTCCACAAATGAATCATCTCAACACATTTACTCTATTTGATAAGAAAATGAATCAACATTTAATTACCATTTTGATGGCTTTAATACTAAAGTGAGTATTGTCCACAACGTTGTGATGAAAAGCATCACTCGCATCAATCTCCACTTCATCTCTCCCGCATTCTCCTCGACTGACACTGACAGCAGTCATGCTGATACTGACGAGTGTCTGGTTGCTGTTGTTGGAAACTTTTGAGAGTTCTGATGAAAAATTGTTTGTTTCCCTCTCACCTTCTCTGCTCCACTGGAGGAATTTCATTTTACTCACAACCGTGAAAACATTTTTCTTTTTTTCTACCATATTCTGAATCAAGTCCGTACATGTGCACTGAGAAGATGGAATAGTACTTTGCACGAGAAGATGGGGAGTAGAAGTCATGCCGATCATGATCGAAGAAGCATTTAGATGTGTTTTTAAGCTGAATTAAGACAAAAACAATCGTAATGAAATTAAGAGAACTGCCCCTGGAAATCTCGCCTAATGATAAATCCGCCCCTCCCTCAAATAGCTAAGACTGTGCAATCACATCAAAATGAGGACGTTTGGTTCTCAAAATTAACCTGACAATCTGAACCTTTTTTTTTTAACTTGTGAGCACCCAAATATTAGAGGTCTGGCATTGGCAAATTCACCTATTCTTCTCCTATTCTAGATCTTTTGGAACCTAACAGTCATTATTATTATTGCTGCAAAACTTATTCTCTGTTTCTCAAAATGTTCAGTGGCATCAGACCTATCCATACATATATAGTATTTATTCATTTGTTTTTGATGCCCTATATGTACAATAAAAGCAATATTGTCCTAAGAGCAACTAAGAGAACTAACTATCATCTGTATGCATATAAAAAACACAAAAAACATGAAACATTATTATTTATAATGGGGGGTCAATGGGCCAAAACTTGGACATTTTTACTCAAGTTTACTATAAAAAATTGTTTCCCACATACAATAATATTTTTTTATTTTGGACGGTGCTATTTTGAACTTCAACATGTTTTGGACAATTGGATGCAATTTCAGCTCACTCAATGATTTTTCATATACTTTATATTTGACATTAATATTAATAAAAAGCAAAAATTGCACTCTTTCCTCATGAGGGTTTTAAGATACCTAGAAGCTGTTGTAAAAATCCATCACGTCTGCTTATTGTTTTATTAACTGAATAGATGCAAGTGTTCTCACCTGTGCCGAGTGTGCACTGTGTTCAGAAAGACACGTCCCAGAGTCAGCGTCTTTGTGAATTATTAACAGATGTAATGTGATGACAGTTGACTGTGAACGGGCCCATCCCTCCCCATCCCTGACCCGGCTGCGTCATCTCGGTTACCATGGTCAGGAGGAGATGCAGGCCCGTGCCATTTGATTTATTAATTATGTCAAGCACACTTTGGTCGTCCCCGTGCGGTGTCCACGCCGAGCTTCCCCGCAATCTTTCACAATTACTATCAGCGTCACCATTAAGTCAAAAGAGCATCGCTGTCATCTCTGAAAGACAAGCGGTCCCAAACAAAGCTGAATCAATTATTATGCGCATCCCCGCTTGAGCTATTCTTACACATGGGAAATAACAAAGGTGAGATCATGAAAATAAGAAGTGTGGATGTGGTTTTGCGTTTTGTAATGTCACTGCCTTACAAAATATGAAAAAATTGTTTTTGTTGTTGTTGGTTTAAAACATTACCCAGGTGGCCTAATTTGTCTGTGACATAGTTCTATCAAAATACTCCAAGGATCAAGTTATTTTTGCCTTGTTGAACTAAGCCTGTTTTGACTGGGAGGTCCAACACGGAGTACAACCATTGTAACCATAACTGGGGGCGGAACAAGGGAGTTACCGCCTGCCTGCCAGTGTGAGGGGAAAAAAATAACCAAGCACTTGTGCTGCATTCGACGAAGTTTGGTTCTCAAAGGGCTTCACATGCCCACAACTGACAAATATTAACAACATCCCCTGATCGAATAACAAGATGGCAAGGAGAAAAAAAACAAAAAAAACATCAGGGGAAAAAAGAAACATTGAGAAGAGACCTCAAGGGACTTTTCTGACAAGGAAGTATGCACGGGAACGCCGCTTTCAACTCCGAAATCTCAGTTGCAAAGTTGGTAGGAAAAAAAAAGAACCCAACTTTGCCCATCGGTTTAAATCTGACGTCACTCAACAATGGCAAGCCGCGATTATAAACATATTTATCGCTTTATTTATTATAACATTGATTTACTTATTTGAAAAAAGTAACTTTACGTAAGCAACCTAATGTGATTTCGACTGACTGTTAACCAGAACATCAATTTATCGGAATCAGCCATCTTTGTTGTTTGCATTCGCTTTGAGGTCGGAACTGGGAAATATCCGACTTCCTACTTTCCTCGAATACAGCATTCTCTTAAGGCAGTGGTGTCCAAACTCGGTCCTCGAGGGCCGGTAGTCCTGCAGGTTTTTGAGGTTTCCCTGCTCCAACGCACCTGTTCCAATCAACAAGGTCGTTATCATGCTTATGCAGAGCTTGCTGATGAGCTTCAGCTGTGTTGGAGGAGAGAAATATCCAAAACCTGCGGGACTACCGGCCCCCGAGGACCGAGTTTGGACACCACTGTCTTAAGGCAACACTATATTTGTAAACAAACAAATCAGGAGTCAATTCCCTTAAAATGACCAATCAAAGTGCTTTGGTGCCAACCCTACAAGTCATTTTAGCACTATTGCTATGAAATCATGTGTCATTATCAAGCATTATAGTAATTGACTTGTTTCTTCTACATTCTGCCACGGTGACAGCATTCACTCAGCGCACACTCCCAGGAAACTGCAATTTCCTTCTGCCATTGTTGATGTGAAATCAACTCGTAGATGCCTGCTGTTGGCTTGCAACTCTCGAAGGGTACCAGGAAAACTGCTGGACTGTAGAAATGCTCTTCAGCTCCATGAAAAATAGAGCGGGTGGAACGACACGTGTCAGTTGCAAGATATTAGCAGCGCTTGTGTACTCCGGAGAGAGGATCAAAGGGCAAACGTAAAGCCACTCAAGTCTATCCATGCACTTCAGAAAGTAGGCCCATTCTGCACTGGTACCTAAACTGTACACTGAGTTCCAATATGGAGCCATCCCCCACCAAACAGGTATTCTTACGAGGAGCACGATACCTATTTATGTGGGTCAATCTTGTTTTTCCCAGGAACGCTTCCATCAACTATTGCTAAGATGACTTCCGTGATTGCAGGCTTTACCACTACTTTTAATCTGCTTGCCAACCCTGGCAGTCTACTGAAACTCTTGGAAATTTCCTCAAAGAAAATTCAAAGAGCGCCAAGACAGTTCAGCTTACCTCACCTCTATTGTTTGACCCGTACCCGTACCCGCACGTATCCATCAGGCTACGAGCAGCAGCCCGCAGGCAGCCGCCCTTCAGCCTCCGAGAGCTATTGGGATAGTATTGAAATATATGTAAATGGAATTTACAGACCTTATTCCCCTCTCTATTCCGCCAGTCTTCTCTTTGAAATCTCAAGTGAAGAGATTTGACAACGGCGCTTTTTTTCCCCAAAGCCAACGGACACGTAACAACACTCGAGTATGTTTGCTCGCGGCGGGAAAATCCCAGCAGGGGCCCTTGACTGACAGCTCCGATTCATTTTGGGCTGTGAGTGACGCCGGACGAGATGCGACGCCATCTGCTTCCGAGCGACCCGGCCGAACCGCGAAGGATCACAGGTAGAGGTGAGGGACCCCCCGGATCAGTCATCCTAAGTCGCGTAGCGTCGTGCGCAGACATGACAGGCTACACGGGCGGCCTTCAAAGAACTGTCAGCGAAACACTCTGGTATCGCTCTCAGGTGTGCTCTGATCTCGCACTACACACACCGCGGTGTACACACACGCGCAAAAATACGGCACATGCCCTCTGTTGATACTACGCAGGGTTCACACGCCGATGTTCAAATTCAAGCGCTTTCAAGATCAATTTCCAAACAAACTCGTTGGGTAGCTGTGGGTTTTGAGCAATTGGGTGAGAATCGTTTTGACCCGGCAGATTGGGGTGACGACTGAATTTTGGGTGGGCTCAAGAGCTGAAGCTGGTCCATCAATTGGGGCAGTTTTGTGTACTCAAGTTAAACTCAATATTCGTGGAAAATGTTATGAGCAAATTGTAAATACTGCCAATCTTCATCCAAGTTACTTGCTGTGACAACCTCTTCTTCCATCCATCCATTTTCTTAACCGCTTAGTCCGCACAAGGGTCGCGGGGGGGAGGGTTGGCTATCCCAGCTGGCTTCAGGCAGTAGGCAGGGTACACCCAAGCAAACAACCATCCACACTCACAATCACACCTATGGACAATTTGGAGTGCTCAATTTACCTGCATGTCTTTGGAATGTGGGAGGAAACCGGAGTACCCGCAGAAAACCCACGCGAGCACGGGGGAGAACATGCAAACTCCACCCAGGAAGGTCGAAGCCCGGACTCGATCTCACGTCCTCTGCACTGGGAGGCGGACGTGCTAACCAGTCAGCCACCGTGCCGCCACAACCCTTTCTTATCAAATTAAATTGGTATAGTGAATTTTTGAATGCACCCATATACAGGGATGTGATTTGACCAAAGTGAAATTATCTGAAAATTTAGCCGGGGGTCTGGGGGCCGCTGGCACCCAGCTAGGTCCAGCTCATGGGTTTTCCGTGTTTTTAAGTACTTTCAATGCACTCACATGACAAAGAAATAGACAAAACAACAGCATAAATTTTCAATGTATATTGAACTATCCCATATAAAATGGCAGTTTTAGTCAACTCAAAATCAGTCACATTCAAAAACATTGGACTGTCTTTGCTTTTAAAAACTAAGTTAGAGTTCAAATTTCATGAACAAATAATTGTATCATGACCAAATGAAAAGTAACTCATATTAGAGCATACCACAAATGTCTTTGTTATAGCAGAAGATGTTATCTGTCGGAGTCATGTGCATACACAATGAACTACTAAAAAAAAAAAAAAAAAATTTTTTTTTGGGGGGAGATAAAAAAAAAGCGGAATTCCGCGAATTAGCGGAAAAATCACATCCCTGCATATACAAACCCCCTTGTCCTCATCCTTATCGGATATGTGTCGCTTAAATTTTGCGGTACATGGAAACAGGTTTTGATTGATTATTATTTTTAAATCAGATAGTGCATATGCATTACATCTGAATCGTGCACTTAGAAGTGACTTGAATCTGAACGTTCCACACATTTGTAAGAAATCATTTTTTCCAAACTCATGGCTGGATGAATATCCATGCAGGGAGTTGTTGTAGCAACTGAATGTGTCAAAAAGAAACGCGTGAACATCCTATTTTCCATTTATATTCAACAAAGCCATTACGACCCCATTTTTCTTTGCCCACTTTCGCCTTTCTGCAATTTTTCCTTTCCGCTTTGCTCTTTTTACCAAAAACTTTTTACCGCCTCACTTTTGCCTCAGCACTCTCCTTCCCTTCCCTGCTCATTTTTAAATCTATGAATTTCTGAACATCATTTCCTGATTTTTCCACGCCGCAGGGAGACATTCTCATTCCAGACCGTCTAGTTTTTTTTTTCTGCTTTTACCACTCTTCACCTCATTTCCTCTCTCCCACCATCCTCAGTGAGTCTGGCGGACATGTCGAAGTTGGTGTGGAAGTGATGGGTTTTGGTGTGGTACAGTTTGTGTGTGTGTGTGTGTGTGTCAGGTAAGAGGAAAAGTGCCAAAACCAATGTTATTCCAAATCCAATCATGGCCATTGGAGATGTACTGCGACGCCTTGTTCCCTTTAAGGATCCCAACTGTGGAATTAATCACGCCCCTGAGAGACGTCTGCTCCTCGGGATGAATGTGCTTCATCCCCCCCAAACACCACGTGCTTTTGCCAGATACACACTTTCATCCTTTTTGTATTTTATTTGAAAAGACCAAACTCAGAAATGTCAACGCTTTTCACTCTCAAGTGACCATATCAGGGTCACAATGAATGGCTGCGAAAAAGTCCTCCGTTCTCAAAACTCCTGTTACATTTGCTTATTGGGAGCAGTAGTAATGTTTCTGGGTCAATTTGACCCAGGGCATATTTAATTATATTTTATAGTATTAGTTTTATAAAAAAAGTTTTTTTTTGGGGGGGGGGGGGGCAACATTAATGCACTACCATTCACAAATCATGTTTCAAGGAGGATAAAGTCTCATGTTTACACTTTTTAATGTAAAAATACTACATGTGAAATTGGTCATTCTGTTTTTGTTTTTTTTTATCACAATGAAAAAAAGAACTACAATATTAATGTAATATATTCTTGAAAAAAAAAAGTCATACTACAAGAAAAAAGTTTGATATATTTGAGGGGGGAAAAAAATCAGATTTAATTTGGAGTGTTATGATCAAAGAGTCATACAATTTCAAGAAAAAAAAATATATATTTTTTTTTTAGATTAAAGTTGTCCAAAGTCATAATATTTCAAGAGTAGTAGACTTTTGGTGAGAGAAGTACTTGACTAGTTAACAATTTTCTTCACTCCACATCCATCCATTTTCTATACTGCTACTCATTAGGTATACGTTGAAAATTATCCCGGGTGATTTTCGCTGGAGTGGTCGCTAATCAATCACAGGGTGCATCGATCCATCCATTTTCAATACCGTTTGGTGTGAGAAGTGGGGGACGACCCCGGGCTGGTCAACAGCCAATCACAGGGAACGCACAGACAAATCATGCACACTCAGATTCTCACCTATGGATAATTTAGACTCTTGAATGAACCAAACGTGCTTGTTGATAGGAAGGTGAAATTATTTTCTATGGGAAAAATCAATTTGTGCTGCGTTTATTTTCACGTCATTGTTTTTGAGATGTCTGCATGCATTGCAAAGTGTTTGAAGCATTTATTGGCTTACCTCCAGGGCTTTCCTCTTACTATTTAGCAGCCTGGCGATGTCCCGTGCCACTCTCTCCACCAGGTCCTTGGGGTTGTTCCTCTTGATTTCAAACTGGCTCCTCTTCTCATTGTAAATCTGCACGTGCGCACACACAAAAAGGGAGAAGCGCAACTCAGATTACACAGCGCACCTTGGTTTGTTTTAAGGGGATAAATAATTTAATCGCTGGGGAGCAGCGTGCTTGCTCTGGAGTGAGCACACACGATGGTAAACATGATCCGACGAGCGGGCAAGCAGTCTGCCATCGCTCCCGTAAGCCTCAGCGCAGTAGCATAAGTAAACACAGCGAGGTCCTTAATGGCACAACACTTAGCGGGGCCAGCTGCGGATTGGAACAAATTAAATAAAGAATAATTCCTTTACCTTACTCACTCTCCAAAGAGTCAACCCTCATTATTCACTGGAGATACACTACGTTTCAGACCAATCCGCAATGATGATAATCCTTAACTCATTCACTCCCAGCCATTTTCACTGAAGCAACCCCCCCTTTGCTCCCGGCTGTTTTATTGGATTTTGACTGATTTTGCAAGCCACACAATATTGTGTTCTAATGCTATAAAGACACAGAACCTACCAAAAGAAAGATTAGAGTCTCTTCTTTCGTGTTTCTATGAAATCTGTTTTGGTTTTGCAGCAATTAGCATTAGAACATAGCTAAGGTTTATCATTTTTCACAAATCTGTTTAAAACTGTGGGGCAAGGAGGTTTTTGCAACATGGCCCTGGTTGATCTCTTATTCTCTGCTGCCACCTGCTGGCCGTTTTGTAATAACTACCATTGCTTCAAGCATTCACTTCAGTTCAGCGGCTGCATCAAAGCCTTCTGTATGCTCTATCGTAAAAAACAACAACATATAAAAAGGTCTTTGGGAGCATGGTAATATTTAAAATAGAATGGATTTATACGTTTTTGGGAGCAAATTAGCTCATTTAGAAAGTAGGGCCGGTTGATATTAGCCATTTTAAAACCGGGGAAAAAAAATCAGCTGATTTTTTGGCAGATTTTTGCCATTTATTTATTTTTGTTACACATGAACACATTAAAACATAAAACAAAGATAATGCCATTCAGACATCCAGATTACTCAAATGGATAATCAGTAGAAAAACAGATTTGAAAAAAAATATTCTATAGCTGAAGCCCTAGCCAGCAGAAAATCCTCTTGCCCAAAAAATGCCCAAAAAGACGTACTGAACCGCTTTTGTGACAATCCTGTTTCTCCTGGAGTTGCAAACGTAAGCAAGCCTTCAAAAAATATTCCATATGTCAAACTGACGTGCTGATGTGCAGCAAAAGGGAAAATAAAGGCATCCATTGGCTCTCTTTTGAGCGAGCAGAAAGCCGGGCAGGCGGCCATTGGCCCAGTGAACTGACACATCTGCTCCCAGAGGTTCGGACCGCGCCAGCCGAGCACTCTGATGAGATTTGCCTGGCTTTGGTCTTATTCTGGCCAAGCCCTGAGGGATCACAGATTGTGTTTACCTTCCAGCAAGAGGTTAAAAGGGGTTTCTTCTTACTATTGCGACTTTCGCAT
The DNA here is from genome assembly GCF_051991255.1 of Vanacampus margaritifer. Taxonomy (NCBI): domain Eukaryota; kingdom Metazoa; phylum Chordata; class Actinopteri; order Syngnathiformes; family Syngnathidae; genus Vanacampus; species Vanacampus margaritifer. Next base: position 5,968,850 of record NC_135439.1, on the reverse strand, counting down.
GAGGTACATACAATCCATAAATCAACACATCATTTCAAGTTCTTTTCCCAAAGCGGAACAAGAAGAGCAAACTTTTGTCCGCACCAGCGAAGAATGATGTGAAATGCTTGCCTCTATTTCAAATTTGTTTCCGAATCAATATTCATTCATTGATGTGTTCCGCCTCACTTTGGAAGATTCACTAAAGCAAGCAAGCACCCAGGTGAGGGACGAAATTAAACATGTCACTATAAATTAGGAGTATCCTTGTATTATTATCGCACTAAATGTCATAAGCAATTTTCAACATCGAACAATTTGAACCTTGCAATAAATAATCAGCTGGTGTAAGCAGAAAAACCTCCGCTATAATGCAAAAAAAAAAAAAAAAAGACGAGATGTACCGATTTTTAACATCTTTATCAGTTTTAAAATATGAGAGATCCCTCGCGACAAGGGGAAAAAATGTCAGGGGTGTGCTTACTGGTCTAATAGTGTTTGGTGTACTCGAGATGACCAGCGAAGGTTTGAGATGACATCTAAATTACTTTATTTTTTTATTTTTTATTATAGAAAAACAGATAAAAATGAAGCCCGATATTACACTGTGCAATGTTGTAACAAGTACACTTTCTCTTAAAATGCTACTTTTCAAACAGATACAAAACACTTAATCGTTCATAACAAATTCAAAAACTTTTGACTTTAAATTAGCATAGAATGCTAAAGCACATGCACGCATTTGTTTAGGCCAAGGGTGTAAATTAGGGCTGTACAATGATTCAAAATGTAATCGTGATTTAGATGTTGGCTTTTCATGATCATAAAAACATCCTAATACAGACGCTCCCCTACTTACGAACATTCGAGTTACGAACAACGGTACATACGAACATTTCTGTGCGTACAGTATGTCGAAAAATGTTCGGAAAGAAATGCTGTAAGTTCGATTTTGTATTGCGCGTAGTGCTTCTTTCCGCCGCTAATACCGACGATTGGCGCTGTGAGAGCTCATTGGAGGCTGAGCAACGTGGCGAGGAGGAGGAGGAAGAAAACGCCGGTCCCCATGAAGCAGGAAATAACTTTTGAAGCCGATTCCAGCGACGACGAAGAATCTCTCATGATATAAAATCCTCCTCTTCCTCCTCCTCCATCATCTCCTTAAGCATCGAGTACATCTTCCAAAAGTAAGTTAAACTTCATTTTATTAATCTTATTACGTACATGTACATACTGTGTGTGTGTGTCTCGCTCTCTCTCTCTAACATACGTAGTACAGTACAGTACTGTACGTATTCTCTCCATTTTATTAATTTTTTTTCAATACAAACCAATGCAGGTTACTTGTACAAGCCTTAAACATACTTACAGTATATAAACCTTCAATATACTTATATAGGCTTTAAACATAAATTATAATACAAAATATAGCACTGAAGCAACTTACGAACAAATTCACCTTTCGAACGATCGTCCGGAACGTAACTCGTTCGTAAGGTGGGGAGCGTCTGTAGAAGGAAAATGATTGTGCCGAACGGCGCGGCGTCTGTAGCAATTGTGTGATGAATGATAATTTTGCACTTTCTGAGCATACTCAAAGCTGTTAACTGTAAACTAAACTCACAACATAATATTACACATATGATATATTTAAATACAGGACATGCTTCATTTTAGAAAGATCACCAGTGCTAATGTTAGCAATCACTGTAAAATCTCAGTTGAGAGGCTAATAGAAAATTAGCATCGACTTCCGGGATTGATATTCCTTCAATTAATGAATATTCACACACAAACATGCAGGCATATACATATTCTTTCTAATCAGCAAAAACTATTTAATAATATTAATCACAATTTTGATTTCATTCAAAATAATCTTGACTGTGACATTTCTTCTAAAATCATCCAGCCGCCCTATTATGAGTCCAGAAACATATTGGATCCTGGGTTCCATTTGCTCATGAATATCAGTGATGACAGGTCCGTATTCTATACGAGCTGCCTCTGTTTGATCAAGCGTGACACAAGCGTAATGGATCGGCCGGCACAGTTTTCCACAAGTGCTGTAGCCCATGTTTATTTTTGTATCGCTTGCCGCCACATTAACGGAAAAGCAATGGCTTTCACCGCCATTTTGTACACTGCCCAAGGAAAAAACTGGTGTTTTAATAATAGATGCCTAAAATCCCACTAGTCAGTCACCTAAGCAGGTCATTTAATGAATGTATCTGATAATTATGTGTACACAGCTGGAACATGAACTACTGTTGAAAGTTGATTTTAATTGAATGTACGCGCCACTACCTGCAATATTGGTAGTCATGAACAGTCCTTCAAACAGCATTGTAAGAACAATGTCTGGTCGGTGCTGGATTTCACTTTCCTTTCTTTGGTCCTTCCTCGGGTCTCCTGACGGCCTCACGACTCTGGCTGGAAGTGTTCGGTTTAGGTGAACGGTATGGGATTTTTTAATAGGTTTTAGGTGAACTAATGAATACACACACACACGCACTCGCACGCACATACAAAAAAATTAATTAAAAAAAATAAATAAAAAAGAGAGCAATGATGATGACATGTCAAATCGGTAAAATTACTGAATGAACAATACTGAGCTTTCCAGAAAAAAAAAAAAGCATTGTAAGAACAATATATAGTTATTGGTACCACAATTACAGCGCTACGGAGTAAAGGTTGCCTCACCATGCAAAATATATCATTTATATCCAATTGAAAGTTAACTTTATATAGGACAGCTCTATTTGTTTAGTAACAAAAGCTGCCTGCCGAATTGAGTGAATATGCGATCCATGCTATTACTGTCTTTATGGGTGTTTGCTTTTTTTTTTTACACTCTGGGCTGCCACTTCGGAGAGTAAGCAGCGACCAGTCACCTCATCGCAAACCCCTAGCTCCGCCCCCCTCTCGTCACTCACTGTACTGTGTTCTATAATTCTTGATCCTTGGAGAAAATTTTGACAAAAGCATACCACAGACATATTATTAAGACATCTGGGAACTGTCGTTTTAATTCATACACAAAAGCATTTTCCTCTTAAAAAAAAACAAAACACGCAAATAAACAACATAACATGACTGTCATGTGTTGTCCATTAAAACCGCAAAGAGGTTCATTTATTCTTGGATTAAAACGTCCATTAGTGCTAATCAGTCATGCAGTTGGCTTGAGGCTGCGAAGCCTGGGCAGCATTCTGTGCCGGCCTGTCATTCTCCGAGGGAGCGACGAGAGGCGGCGCGGCAGACCGCCGCTGACGGCCAATCAAACCTTCTGCTGCTGACGCTTTACGCAGGATATGACACCGGCGACTGCCAATTGCCACCAATATGCTTTGCTTGGCACGGAGGACGCGAGTGGATGAAACTCGCACATTGACGTGCTCCGGGTACAGCTTGCGCACATCACACACATTCTGTCATGCTCGTCATTAAGCCATGATGACGGGTTCCAGTGTGCCAAAAACTCAAGAGTGCCACTGTAGACGCACAGATGGGAAGACAGAGGGCGACGGCATGCCAGAAAATAACACTGTTAAAAAAAATGGCCATCCACGAGCATGATGTCCGTCTTTGTACTCTGATAGGGATGTGTATAATCTAATCAACATCACAGTGTTGTACAGTGTAATTTTCAAATTGCAAAGGATTACATTTTGAGGAGAAAAAAGCCTCTGCTTCATTTTGGTCAATTGGGTTTATTTAAAAATACATATGTATATTTAATTTATTTTATTTACATTCTGGTGGCTAAATAAGTTCAAGAAGTGCAATATTTGTTTGGAGTAACTAATCTAATGTGTTACTTTTTCCACACAAGTAATCAGACTACAGTTACTCCTCATACATGACTAAATGTTACTTTATCTATATTTACTTCAACATGCAAGTAAGAGAAGAATTTGAGCAAAAGTGCCACCTTTCACCTCCACAGATATTTGCAGTTGACCGCCTGTGGGATGCAGAATTGACAGGACTTAAATAAACGACACATACTTCACAGCCACGGTGCCCACCTCATACTCAAAACGAATAGTTAACGAATGATAATAATCATTATCATCATCTACACGGAAGAAAAAAATGGATCACGGGGCATTATGCTTTCAAAGTCACACTAGATTGTGTGACTGCAGTTATTGTTGGCAATATAAAAAAAAGCTCATAATACTATATATATCAATCCATGCCACTACAACAGTATGGTCATGGAGATGTGGTGCTTTAAATATCGTAGCAGGACGACGACGATATCGTGCTAATTTTGATATCATGATATCCTTTACATCTGTTACATCCTTACTACATATTAAGTTTTGCCATTACAACATTAACAGTTGAATTTTCTTTTTTTTAAAGACTGCTTTTTAGAAATGCTCAATTTTATTAAAAAATGTTTTTTAAGTGAAGTCTAGAAGGAGAATTTTTTTATATATATATTTTTTTATATATATATTTTTAATTAAAAACAAGTAAAGTAGCAATTTAAAGACAAATTTTGTTCTTAAATGACATGGCAAGTTGTTGGTATGTACTGAATGTAACTATCAAAGTCACTTGTAATCTTATTTAGTTACTTTTTCAAAGCAAGTAATCAGTAAAGTAACTAAGTTACGTTTTCACGGTAACTGTGCACAACAGTGAACATGAAAAGTTGAAGTGATACAGCCATATAGTGTATTTGAATTATTGTTGTAATCTGATTTACGACTTAGTGACTCATGTTTGCTTCACGCTTGTTTAGTAGATTGATGTGACGTTGTAATGAACTCTTAAAAGACTGCCAGTAGAAGTGTTTATATCTGCTCAGCAATCAACTGCCGAACATTCGAGGGTGAGAGTTTCCAACTCACCAGCAACCTTACATGTAGACAACTGCTAAAAAAAAAATAATATAAAAAGGAAAAATCATGGCCAGATATAGTAATGAGTCTGTACCACCGACAGTAACTGAAATATGAAGCTTATAGTCGTAGCTAATTAGTATTACATCGCAGCAAGCGTACGTTGTCGTCTGCCGCCTTTCGTTAGCTACACATGCTAACACAGTTGCATTCCTTGTAGAATTAAGCCTCCCTGACAGCTTGTGTACATGTTTTCCCACCGCTGACACTCATCATCAGTCTGTTTTTCTCCCTCTGCTGTCTCATTAAGGCATCCAACTCGTCCCCAAAACATGACATCAACTGTAGCCGTCAATGTCTGCGCTTCCTGCTAAATTTGTCTGGCCTACTGCAGGCATCGGAATCTTATTCAACGGCGCGAAGCTTCTGGTGAGTTGTGTCTCATCAAGCTCCCCGCGGAGGGGCTGCCGCCGCCGCCGCTCTCGGGGGCCGGAGGTAGCTCGGCCCGCTTAGCCGAGCCCACTAATATTCCTTAATGATGCGGCATCTGTCTCTGTCAAGCGGCCGGACGCGGGGCCTATTGTGGCTGACTTCACGGGAGATAAGCAGTCCTCCCTCCTGCGTGCGTGCGGCAGGACTAACACATCAACACAAGCAGCTTTACCAGTAAAATGTAGCAATTAGGTTGCTTTTTAGTTTTAATGCTTTCTGTTGCAGGTATTATATTTGAATACATTACATTTTTTCCTGAGAGTGTTAAAGGGGAAGTCAACCCAAAAACCTTTCCTTTCAATATATGTTCTATTGAGCTAATCTCTTATATTTAATTAATTCTACTTAACATTTAATTTATATCTATTACCTCATTCACTGCCATTGACGGCGACAGACGTCAAAAATTCATTTTAACTATTTCTATTAGTTTAACATTCTTTCTACTTTTGTTAACAAGAGTAGGAAAACCTAGATTTTCTTTATTGTACATATAGAACAGATGTAAAATTTGTGATTAATTGTGAGTTAACTAGTGAAGTCAATTAATTACGATTAAAAAAATTTAATCACCTGACGCCCCGAATTTTTAATAATCTTTAAGTCGCGTCAAGCGATTTAATGTTTTAATTATAATTAATTGCATGACTTCAATGGTTAACTCACGATCAATCACACATTTTAGATCTGTTCTAATAGTACAAAAAAAAAAATCTAGGTTTTCATGCTCTTGTTAACAAATGTGCAGAAAAAAAATAAAACTAATAAAAATAGTTAAAATGAATTTTTTACGTCTATAGCCGCCAATGGCAGTAAATGAATTAAGATTGTGTTTGTGGGGTATAAATTAAGAAGGAAAACCGACCTATTTTTATCGATCTCAGCGGGCAGCCATTTTGACACTTGCTGTCGACTTAAATTGACATCACAGTTGTCAATCAGCTTGCAAACGTCACATGACCAAAGTTAAAAACAAACAAACCGGTAAGCATTTACATGAGCAACTATGATGTCATTTTCAGTCAAACAGAAATGAAGTGGCAAAATGGCTGCCCCCTTACATTTGCAACCCATCACAGCATATATCGTGTGTCTGTTTGAATAATGTTTTTATATTTCATCTTAAGTCAAGTGCTTGGATTGCACCTAAATGAAATGAATTAATGAGCTACCATTCAACAGGTTTCCCCTCTAATAATATTGTGATTGCAAAGAACTACATATAAATGTACGCATTGACCCGACACCCGAGCACAACATTCTCCCACGCCGCCTCCCTCTATAAGGAGCCACTGTGGTGTTGCATTTTTTTTTTTCTAAAGACATGTTCAAATTCGCCATATGATCGCAATAAGATTTAATAATAAAAAAAGATTTAAGATTTAATTAAAAAAAAAAGAGGAAACAGTGTTTTTGATTGGGGCAACTTTGGGTGTATTCTCTAGAAGGAGTTTGTACGAGCCTTAAAATTGATCCAAAATGGCTCCTTCAAACCTCTTTTTCCAGACCCCCAAAATACACCTATTTTCAACAGGATGCACACACTAGCGAAAAATCCCCCCCCCCCCCCCCCCCCCGTACCCCAAAAACACGTAAATAAAGAGTAAAAAGAAGAAGTCATGTTTGTAAGATGGGCCCAGGGGGGAAACACGAGGTTTTATCAGCCAGCTCGCCGCATCCAGGCAAACGTCACAGAAAACAAAGGCTGGCCAACATGTTTACATACACCCCATTCGGAGAGTTGGAGATAAGAGGAGGGTGACATTGAACGGGGGGGGGGGGGGGGTGAGGTGGGCGGTGACATTATCAGAGGGATTGTCAACCAGTGATCCAAACAGGTGGGAACAAAGACACACACGGTCACACGCTTGCGCGGTCAAACCCCAAAAAGCCAATAAAGATGACCTCATCTCAATGACATACATGCGAGTCATTGTGGAATAGTTGCAGGTTTTTGCTTTTGGGTGCGAAGTGGCTCTACAGCTCGGTAAAAATGGTTTCAAAACATTTCCGCAACTACTTTTGTGCCCAAAAGAAACTACTGTAGCTTTAGATGAAATAGCATGCCAAGAAAGACGTTCATTGATGTTAATTATGCAGACAAGAAAGGAAATAACGTTCGCCTCATGGCATTTTTAACTTACTGTTGCAAGATAAATAAAAAAAATACAAATAAAAAATACAATGTGCTTGCCAAATACAATTTTTTCTTGTTTTCCAAGAACATTCCAATGTGACTTAGCAACTCTGTTACAATGTTAACGAAAGTTGAAGACTCTCAAAATTGCCATGAATCCATTTGGCTCAAAGTGAGAAAAATGTATTTAGCCAAAGCTACAAGTGTTGCAAACGTTAATCCTGTCCTATTAAAAGAATTAATTGGCTTAACTTGAAGATGTTCAACAATAAATGACACATCACACAACAAGGTTGTTAATTATTAAATCAGTTTGTCATATTTATCAAAAACATCAGGATTATAATCATTTGGGATTTTTCCCACTGCAGTTCATTTTCATATCATTTCGATTTTTACTTTTAATTAGTGTTTAAATTCTGTTAGTTTTAAGTAGCAGGTTTTCTAGTGTTTATTATTTTTATTTGATTAAAAATGCGGTATTTGCTACTTTTACTTTTCTTAAAAGCATTTTTGCTTTCATTTGATTCAATTAGAATTTTTTTTTCCAGTTATAGTCTTGTTTTGGTAGTTTTAGTTAACCTTGCAACCCTACTACATGACCAAAAATGTACATTTATTTATTTATTTTAGTGACTTAAAGTGATGAAAAAGACCATGATTAATTGGTTGAGAATTGGTTAGTCGTGTGGAGTTATTTATTCACGTCTTACAGTATACTTCCTCTAATGCCCTCGCATTTGGGAAAGAAGAGCCACATTGGCACAACCTCCTTCGCACATCCATCTTTTTACAATCGTTTATTTAAACTCAGACTTGACGCTTTGCATGCTACCCTACCAGGCCCCGCCTCTCAAAGGCACATAGCTAATGCACGCATTTTCTGTCCATTTTATGCTTGCTATATTTACAACGTGTTTAAAAAAAAGTGCGTATTAATAAAGAACACAGCAAGTGTGAGATTTCCTCCTGTAGCATCTGGTTGTGGAACGTAACAACCCGAGATGAATGGGTGATCACTGTACAGTGTAAACGGAAAAAAAATTAGCCGTGTCCACGCCAGTGATTCATCAGCACCTTGTGGCCCCATCAGACGACGATTCACAGCATAAATGACTTGCAGGAGGGGAGAAGGATGAGAGGAAAATGTGGGCCAACCTCCCCCGTGCTCCTCTCCTCCCTTCCATCCTCCGTCATGGTATTTGTCTTTTGGACGGAGATAAAGTGCAGGCTTTTTATTAACTTGCTGATGGTAGAGAATTGCTTTTCCCCGTCCGTGAGGATTTCTCACATAAACAGCGGCAAAAGAATAACCCGCCCTATAATTCTTCTGGCCGCCATTTGTCTTACTTCCTCCGCATTCCACGGCCAGTACCTCACATTGATGTATATTAACTCATTCACTGCTATTGACGGCTATAGACGTAAAAAAAAATCTTTTGAACTATTTCTATTAGTTTAACATTTTTTTCTCACTTTTGTTAAAAAGAGTATTAAAACCTAGAATTTTTATTTATTTATTGTACATTTACAACAGAAATAAAATTTGTGATTAATCGTGAGTTAACTATTGAAGTTAATTACCATCGAAAATTTAAATCTCCTGACACAATTTCAAAAAAAAAGAAAAAAAAAGAAATCATTATTAAAAATTAGGGACCGTCAGGCGATATATTTTTTTAATCGTAATTAATCACATGACTTCACTAGTTCACTCACTACTAATCACAAATTTTATATCTGTTCTAAATGTACAATAAAAACAATTCTAGGTTTTCATGCTCTTGTTAACAAAAGTGTAAACAACGTTCAAATAATAGAAATACTTCAAATGAATTTTTGACGTCTATAGCCGTCATTGGCAGCGAATGAGTTAAATATACCACCATCATTTCCTGCCTTCCCATTGTACTCCCTCAAAGTAGCGACATTAAAAGGAGAAGAAAAAAGGACAAATTAAGTGATGCGTTAGAAGTTGTGTGCAGGATTTCACGCTTCCGCGCACTAAAGGACTTCAAACATGCGAAACGCCGCACATTATATTTTGCTACATTCATGACAGTGTGTTTGCACGGTTGTGTGTGTGTTCTTTTGAGTGGGCTGTGTGGAGGTCTTCCTGCTGAGGAGACAGAGCCTTGAGGGGGTTGTCTCGCTATAGCGTCTCCTCCTCTCCTAATTACGCACCACTTCCATGCCACTGATGAAGCCTGGCAGCCTGGCACCTGTCCATCACTCCAACTTGCCCAATTGCACTCCTAGTCTGTGTTTATGTTGAATTAACAATTCACACAAGCCAACCCAGTGAATGGACCAAGTCCTGACGATAATTAACCGCCTAATAATTTCCAATATCAATAGTCTGAATGCATAATAAATCGTTTATGACCAAGGTTATTATATTTCACACACAAAAATGAAATCACTAAAACTACAATGGGGGGGGGGGGGGATCATGAACTAAATAAGTGTGTTAGAAAAAATATATAAAAATACTATTTAAAATGTATTTCGTTTTAGTCTGTGTCAATTAATTTCATATATGACTTTTTGGGGTTAATTTTTAATTGATTAAATTAAAGATTGTTAATTCATTTCTGTATTAGTGTATGGTGATATGGAGAAAGGTCAACCAGTTTGGGAATTGTAATTTACTTTATTGCACAATAATTGTGACTTATCTTTATTTGGCTACTACTGCATATATATATATATATATATATATATATATATATATATATATATATATATATATATATATATATAAAAACTAAAGCTATGCTAAAACTAATACAAATTAAAATAAAATGAAGCATTTTCCAAAAAATAAAAACTGACAAAGCTACTAAAAAATAAAAGTAGAGGTGCAACAGTTAATCAGCTAAATATTCAATTACTTGTTAATTATTTTCATACTTCTATATCATAAATTCTTAGAATTTCAGCTTCTGGACAGTAAATATTTTAGGGTTAGGGTTAGGGTTTATGTGTTGTCACGTGTCACCAATAGGAAGTGAATAGAGGAGGTGTGGCCTAAAGTGGATGTACTCATTTTGAAGGACAGGTCTGGCAGCCAATGGGGATAGCCATTTGAAACACGGTGTTGCGTTAAAAAAAAAAAAAAAGTGTTTGCATTGGTTGTTTGGCTCCATCTTTTTAATAAAGATAAAGATTATTATCAATAACAAGTAATTGAATATGCAGTTGAACTCTTAAAACGGTGTTCAAAGTCAAATTCATCAAGTGGAGATACCGGACTTTTATCTGACAGAGACGATGCATACATTTTTGGAAATCTCCGTCTGGAGACTCTGTATCTAACCTGCGTGACTGTCGCCTTGGCAGCCATTTTGTCCAAGGCCCTCTTATCTCAGGCTCACCGCGGGCAAAACAGAGCAAAGCGGCGAGGAATCCAGAGGCAATTTAAAGGCGCAGGCTGTTACATTTCAAACCTGCGCCAACTCCACAGTTTTGTGTTGCACAGCTGAATTTGGACTCGGGATTCTGCTGCCCCTCTTGGACATGACAAATCTTGACCCTGTAGGTTTTTTCTTTCTGCTCGTGCCTGCTAAGCCTGATAGAGAGCAGCTCTGTGTTGAGTCATTACACCGAGAGCGCAGCCTAATTACACACAGACGGCCCCCGAAAGGCAAAAAGACGATCGGCAAACTTGGATGACATCACACCATAATCTTACTGAACCTCAGTTCAATTACTATTTAAGATATTCTACACATTTAGCTTTTTCTTTGGCTTTTTAAGAAGACGCTGCCGTCTTAGATGACAGTTCAGTGAACATCAAATGATGCCATCCAGAATCTTTGGATGATGTCACTTAAGACGTACGTCATGAGCCCTCAGTTTAGTGAAAGTCAAAGGACTAATTAACTTTTTCTTTGGCTTTTTTTTTGGTCAGCGTAAATAATAAAATTGATTTCTGTCATTTTGAATGATGTCACGCAAGGCGTTCGTCAAGAGACCTGTGTTCAGCCGTCATCAAAGGAATGATTTTCTCTGTTTTGCTTTTCCTTTGGCTTTTTAAAAACAAAATGATAAACACAGCTGACCTCACATGACCCGAGTCCGTTTTGCAAGCTACAAAAAAACATTTCTGTGACTTGCCATGCACGCTCCTTCATATGGTTGGGAGGGACTGACCTCTATCATGCTATCATACGGCGGTGCAACAAAGATCCTCGCAGAATGACGTTGACACACCAGACCTCTCCACATCCAACATGGCCGCAGCCGCTTTAATACAGCATGCCAATTCCTGCCAAAGTGGCAGTTTCCATGGAAACACTTAATGACCAATAACAGAGAACAACCTGGGGAACAGTCGAGGCGAGCGAGGGAAGAAGCAGACAATGACAGAGAGGCACGCAAAAGAAAAACACGGCAATCTTGCGGAACAAAAGAAGCAATTTAGTATCGGAGGACGGCGTGAAGTCTGATTATGTCGTCAGTGTAAATGATCATTAATTTCAGGGTGTCCAGCCGGGCCAGATTAATGCCTTCCTATTCTACACTATAGAAAGAGCTGGGCCTTCGTTTCATTGGGGGTCCTCAAAGCATTAAGTCGGGCTCTTTGTCAAAGACTGAGCAAGGACCACACCGACATTCATATCGGAACACTGAGTAGCAGCCATTTTGTACACCACTTATCCAAGACGGGATCACGGCAGGGGATGGAACTGGACTGAGCGCCGAAAGGAACGCTGGTCGCCAGTCAATCACAAGGTGATTGTGAGAAGCGCAAAAAAACGGGAATTGATCCCAATGCCAGCAGAACCAGAGTCCCAACCAAGTAGTGTTTGTTTCAAGTCTATATGGCACTTCCTATTTCATGGCCAATCTTAAACTGAAGATCAAAGTTTTGCATTTATTTTCTGCCCTTTTAAAATGGCACCCCCCCCCCTGCCAGTTTAACGTCATCATTTACGTTACTGGTTTTGATTGGGGCGCATTTGGACAAATTTCCTAGTAGCAGCTCGACAAAGTGCAACTAAATGGCTGCCTCAATCCCAAAATGGCTGACCTCTTCAATTCCAAGCATGGGTCTTTTTTCATACGTCCTGTTACAACAGGAATGTCCACCTAATTTTGCGATGATTGCTAAAACGTGACCGAGACTAATCTTTTTCTATCTTTCAGTATACATTTTGCTAAAACGTGACCGAGACTAATCTTTTTCTATCTTTCAGTATACATTTTGCTAAAACGTGACCGAGACTAATCTTTTTCTATCTTTCAGTATACATTTTGCTAAAACGTGACCGAGACTAATCTTTTTCTATCTTTCAGTATACATTTTGCTAAAGCGTGACCGAGACTAATCTTTTTCTATCTTTCAGTATACATTTTGCTAAAACGTGACCGAGACTAATCTTTTTCTATCTTTCAGTATACATTTTGCTAAAGCGTGACCGAGACTAATCTTTTTCTATCTTTCAGTATACATTTTGCTAAAACGTGACCGAGACTAATCTTTTTCTATCTTTCAGTATACATTTTGCTAAAACGTGACCGAGACTAATCTTTTTCTATCTTTCAGTATACATTGTTGTCTGGACATTTTGCACAGGATTTATATTTTTGAATGGCCATATTGCCTAGCCCTAGTTTGGGACCCCAAATATGTGTAAATTTAAATCACGATGCAGTCACTTGCAAAAATTGTGGCATCTTCCAGCATGTTTCAAAATCTCCTGAATTGATCACAAAATGGTGGCTTTAAACCAAAATGGCAGACTTCCTGTGTATTTTTGGACATGGCGACATGCTTACCACATTTCACCTTGAATTTTCACAAAATTCTGTAGGATGCAACCAAGCTGATTATGGGGTTTACGCATCTCAATTTTCAACAAAATGATCATGCTCAGTGCTCACACAACGCTCAAAATGGGAGTTTTGTTTTATTTGGCCACAGAACAGTAACAAGAAAGGAAGTAAACATTTTTCAAGACAGTGTTCACACCGCTAGCTCGAGAGGTGACTACCAATGCATTTCAAATCAATAGAGTAGTCCCCCCCTTTGACATTATAGTCCCCAAAAGTCTGCAGATGAAAAATTGCGATTGGCAGAGAGTTGAGAAAAACAAACTTGGATTTGTTGGCTTGTTCTGTATGAATAATCTTCAAACAAAATTTTTTTTGTTTGTTCTCTTCTTCTCGCTCTTCTTCCTTCACATTTGCTTTCAAATGAAAATAAAAGTGATGATTACAACTTGACAACTGGAACCTTATAAATACAACAGAGCAGTAAAAATAGTGTTATTATCTTACCAGGCATGTCAACAGGCGGACTCAACAGTTAAAAGAGACTTTGCGTGCGGATTTTGGAGTTTCATTCTTTTTCCTCTCCCAAGTTTTGTCCATTTTCATCTCTGCCCGGCTCTTGATTTTCATGCTGCTTTCTTTTTCGTTTTCCTTCTTTTTGTTCGAGACTCTGTCTGGCATTTCAGCCCTTTCGTCATGTCTTCTTCCACTACAAAAGCCCGACCAGAAAGGGGCCCTTTTCTTCTTTTTGCTACTCCAGAGGCCTGACAAGAAAGGGGCCCTTTTCTTCTTATGGTTTTCCATCGATCGCATCCTGGAATGACAAGCTTGGAGGTTCTCCATCAGTTTCTCCTCTCGGTTGTTCTGGTCGCATATGTCGTGCTCAGCGGACTCCATGTAGCTCTGAAACTTCTCTTCCAGCTCCCCCACCTTAATTATAATAATAATGCATCAGATTTATATAGCACTTTTCTAGACACTCAAAGACGCTTTACATTGGATACATTATTCACGCACTCGCACAATCACCTTCTGCTCGCTCTGCTCGAGTTGTGTCATCCGATCCTGGAGGGTTTGTTGCAGCGCTGCAATTTGAGCCTCTTGCCTCTGGAACACCTGAACGTTTTGTTGAAACTCTTCTTTCTGGTCACCGAGAGTTTTCTCAAGTGAATGCATTTGAGATTTCTGCAGATGGACTTTCTTCTCCCTTTGCTGGAGTTCTTCTCTCTGCTCGTCGAGACTTTGTTCCAGTAAGGACACCTGATCTTGCTGCTTCCTGACTCTTATCCGACTCTGCTGAAGTTCTGCCTGCTGGGCTTGAAGACTTTCCTTCAAATAAGCAATTTCTTCGGTTTGCTCTGCGATAGTCTCACTGTTCTTCTTGCTTTGGTCTTTGTACAAGTTGAGCTGTTTCTGTAGCTTGAGATTCTTCATGGAGGAAATGTGTAACTCGTTGTAGTAATGATCCTTCTCGGCAATGGTCGAATAGTGAAAGTTCATTAGTTTCATGTGCATTGATTTCAGCGTAGAAAAGCTGCCGTGCAAGTCATTACTAGCCATTGCTTGGTTGGCGATGGTATTCATTTTAGAAACAAACTTGAGACGTCAACACAATAAGTCATTTGGGGCTGGATTCTACAAGGACCAACATGTTAGTGAGGTTCCCAATCCAATACATAAAAGATTGTTGTACTAGTCCTTTGTCACATCACTTTGTGATATCACATGACTAAATGATAGCGTGTGACTCCACGAACTTTACTCAGAAAACACAAGCCTTTCATGTCTGGTTGGATGTTGCACAGGGGGACGAAAAAAACTCATTGTCAACAAATGATATCACGATTAGTCGTGAGAGTCCAAATCAAAGTCAAATGCCATCCATCCCTACTTTATGACTAAAGCTCAAGGACTAAGAGTGAGCCACTACTGCCAGAAGATTAGGTACTCCTACCAGACAAGAATAGCATGGCCATACACAACCACACCAGAGCTGCCAAATTAATTGATTCATCGACAAGTAATCGATTATCAAAGTAATCGACAGCTATTTTAACTTATTCACTCCCAGCCATTTTCACTGAAGCAACCTCTTCTGCTCCCGGCTGTCTTACTGGATTTGGACAGATTTTGCAAGGCCTACGGAATATTGTGTTCTATTGCTATAAAAAGATGGAACCTAGCAAAATAAAGTTTCTGTTTTGCAGCAATTGGCATTAAAATATAGCTAAGTTTCATCATTATTCACAAACCTGTTAAAAATACTGGTAAATAGAGCTTGTTGCAACATGGCCCTGGTTGATCTCTTATACTCTGCTGCCACCTGCTGGCCGTTTTTTGTAATAACTACCATTGCTTTAAATGACGTTTTCAGGTCAGAGGCTGCATCAAAGCCTTCTGTATGCTCTAGCATAAAAGAACATAAAAAAATTTATAAGTACGGTTTTAGGATCATGGCAGTATTTAAAATAGAAAGTTTTGATACGTTTTGGGGAGCAAATGAGTTAATAATCGAGTAATCGTTTGGAGCCATTTTTTTTTATTTATAATTGTCCAAATCCTCTGATTTCAGCCCATCAACAGTAATTGTTCACTGATTTCTGTAGTCCATCATGAAAGAAGACCGCTTATTCATCCATCCATCTTCTAAATCGTTCCTCAGGGCAGTAGGGCAGTAGGCGGGGTACACCCTGAACTGGTTGCCAGCCAATCCAGCACTAAGCCACACCATATATCATTGAATGTCTAAAAACTATATCCCACTGAGGGGGCGAACCTTTGCGATGCTAGCAAATGTTGAATTCTTGTCAGGGTTCGTTCAAGTTTGCAACATTAGCTAAACATTCGCCAGACGTTTACCTCAAGTTCAATGTTTTTTTCTTGTTGCAAGGAAATTTGAAACATTAATTGGGACAATAAAAACCATTAAAACTCTAGTCTAAGCGAACATTGAGCAAATATTTAGTGAATGTTTCCAACCTTGAGCGAACCCTGACGGAGGCGCACATTCGCTACCTTTGCCATCAGTTGCAAAAATTCACTCCACTGGGATACGTTCAGTAGTCCAAGTATTGTAGATGTGTACAATTTTTTTTAAGCAAAAAGTTGGGAATTAGTCATAATCACAAACGTTAGGTCCATTTTGCAATCTCAACTATGAAAAATCATTCCATTACAATAACTTGAATTGCCCCATTAGAAATTTTAAAATAATTTCTTACTTACTGCAACGCAGTGGAATTCTACCTCATTACCATCTACAAAAACGCGACAAAAACAAAAGCTGAACACTTCCAGCTCTGGCTGGAAGTGTTCGGTTTAGGGAAATGGTATAGGATTTTTATTTTTTTTATAGGTTTTAGGTGAACTAATGAATGCACGTATGCACGCACATACACATATTCACCCACATACAAAAAAAATAAAAAAATACAAAAAATATATATATATATAAAAAAAAAAAAAGGAGAGAAATGATGATGACATGTCAAATCGGTAAAATTACCGAATGAACAATACTGAGCTCTCCAGAAAAAAAGAAAGAAAAAAAAGCTGAATTTTTGCATCTTCTACCATAAGTGGTGATAGATGGCAACCACACAAGAGCATAAAGAAACACTGGAGAGGGAAGTGTATGATTGGCTGCTATTAAAATTGTACAAGGAAGAAAAATAAACTTAATGCATTGAAGAAGAGTTCCCTATTCCAGGCGGGCAGGACAAACCGTGCTAAAAAGTCCTTGTTCAGATAACAGACATGAGCTGGAGCATCTCAAGCACTTTTTGCTTGTCTTTTGTTCGTTTTGACAGCTCTGACATTACATCAAAACCCTTTCATTATGTGAGCCCACATTGCTCACCAGGCTGCTTTCAAAAGAAACTTGGCTTTTATCAGACTGCTCAGAACAAGGAAAACAATCGACGGCGACACACAGAGGCGGCTTCAATCTTCCAAAATTCGGTGGCGTAAACCATAGGCGACTTTCAAGAGCGCTGTCAATCAGCCTTTTGCACCAAGTGCCAACGTGTGTGACAATCAGTGTCGGCGTCCTGCTCTAGGAAATGCTCGAAAAACTAACTCACTGCGAGTGAAGCTCAATTGTTTTCTGTGTCTTTCAAAGGATGCCCCCCCCCTTCATTTAAGAACATATGAAATTCCAACACGAGTGGGACGTACAACTATGTTATCACAAGGGAGTCCTTCATTACACAGAGTTCCTTTTTTTCACAAATCCGTTGTGTTGACAGAAAATATTGCCAACATCATTAGACAAATTACCCACATTAAATCCTATTGGAATACAATAAATTCCCCTTGCCAACATCCAATTTGTTTGAATTTTGAATTGATTTTCCGTACACACTAATGGTGTAGTGGTTCATTATGGCCCCGCTCGCTCATGGAAATGTCTTGTTCCGTGGTCAAAGACAAAGCAAAACCCTTGTCTTATGTAACATCGACCTTTGAACTTCGTTTGTTCCAATTCATTGTAACCTCCATCTTGTTTTTGACGAGCACAAAAAGTCGCTGATTTAAATTATACACTGAAAAAAATATTCATTAGTATTTACTTAGTTCTGTGAATTAATATACCGTATGTTAAATGTCACAGTTTTTTGTGCTACACATTTACAGATAATTGGGCCACCACTGAGGATTTTTTTTTCCCTTGTGTTCAAAAACAGGAAAGGCCTGATGCTTTTTATGCTGCGGTCTGAGGTTTGCTAAAAGTGATTCTTCCTCATTGATTTGCTCAGAATACGGTCTGACAATCGTACATGTTAAACACATGTTCAATAAATACCACAATGCAGCATACTTCTGACTTCTATTTTTTCTGCTGCTTCTGCTACTTACTTCTACTCTTTCTTAATAGAAGATCAGCCTATAATTCTATGATTCTAACAAACCAACTTGTGTCAAAGTCGGTAAGGAATTTGACAAGTTATGGTGATTTTTTTTGGTGCCAAACACAGTTCTGTCAATACAAATGAATGAAGAGATGGCCGAGGACACCCGGTTCAAGATGCACGTCAGCAACCAGCCGAGGTTTGCTCTCCTGCAGTGCTCCCCAACTTATATTGAGTCAATTTTTCACATCAGAAAAAAAAAAAATCTCACAGCACAAATTCGGCTATTTCAATAATTCAAACGATGAAATGGTTGACATCATTTGATTGGAAAAGAAAATCACTTTAAACAGTGATGTGATTTGACCAAAGTGAAATTATCTGAAAATTTAGCCGGGGGTCTGGGAGCTCATGGGTTTTCTGTGTTTTTAAGTACTTTCAATGCACTCACATGACAAAGAAATAGACAAAACAACTGCATAAATTTTCAATGTATATTGAACTATCCCATATAAAATGGCAGTTTTAGTCAACTCAAAATCAGTCACATTCAAAAACATTGGACTGCCTTTGCTTTTAAAAACTATCACTGAGAATATCATCATATCTAACTAATGTGATTACTAAGTTAACACATAAATAATGTTGAGGGGTTCAAATTTCATGAACAAATAATTGTATCATGACCAAATGAAAAGTAACTCATATTAGAGCATACCACAAATGTCTTTGTTATAGCAGAAGATGTTATCTGTCGGAGTCATGTGCATACACAATGAACTACTAAAAAAAAGAAAGAAAAGAAAATCTAATTTTTTTTTGGGGGGGGGGGGATAAAAAAAGCGGAATTCCGCGAATTAGCGGAAAAATCACATCCCTGTTTAAAGCACAGACTAGAGAACTAAAAATGGAAAATAATTTAATGTAATCATTCGTTTATTTTTTTAACTCTTCACTCGCCTTGACCGCATGTCCCTGATAATGTCAAATACGAGTTACCTTTCTAGTGCTCTGCACCCTCACTTTTTTAAAGACTTGCTTTGAAAAAAGGTCACCGGGGAATATTTATTACAGTGCAGCAGCGTTGGTGTGACCGTTGAGATTATTCCCAGACAAATGTACACATGGTACTGTAGTTTTAACAGACAGACATACTCAACACTACAATGTCTTGGTTCCTGCGGCAACAATTTTGCATTCACATGCGAAATACATGAAGGGACTTTAGACCCAGAAAAGAATGATCCTCTTAAGAGCCCCCAATCACCGCGGCGCATACATTTGCAAAGCCGCAGAAAAAAGAAAAGAAAAAAAGTTTTATAAAATGTTCATTCCTCAAGCTAACTTTTCCGCTTGAGCGTGCCCCGTCACTGCAAGCGTTTTTGTGTTTCTGAGAGCCGGGGAAGAGTTAGGCCATGATTCTAATACCTGCGTTGCTTATTTCCACTCTAATAAATGAGATAATTTTCCCTGTACCAGCGTGTAATGGGGAAGCGGTGAGAGCTCGTTCAAACACAATGAGCGCGGAGATAGTGTGAACCAGTTAGACGTCTATGCACTCATGCTCAAAAAATATCATCTTCTGTCATTAGCAGAATTGAAATGATCAAGAATAAATAGCCGAGAAGGCCTCCATTGTGGGGAGTTGGGAGTCAAAAGCACGGGGAGCATTTTTTTTTTCTTCTTCAAACGAACTCAATTAAAAAACGCTGCCGGATGAATGAGATTTGATTATTTCTTCACTTGGATAGCTAACGTTTAATGGCAGGCTAGCAGGAGACATGCTGCATTTCCCCTCCCCCTTCACAGTTGAAACACTGAAATGATTAAAAACAAAATCAAAAAGGTACTGAAAACTCAGCCATGATATTTAAGCAATGAATAATAGGAATTAACTTCCTGAAGTCCTCTCGCCCTCCAATGCTGAGCATCACAAACCTTGTCAAATTTGTTCCGAGTCATGCAGACCGTCAAGCGTAACTGAATCCACTTCATTTCAGACAGTATCAAAGAATAGCAAGAGAAGAATAAGAAGCACGTGAGCAGAGATTTAATGAAGAAGATTCGCAGTCTGGCGGGGTCCAGGTATTTTTTGTCCAAGCTTTGGCAAGTGTTTTGTGTCATGACAGTTAGGACAATGGATATTTTTTTTTGGTCTTCTGTGACTAGAGGTGAATATTTGAGTCAATTTGTGACGCGTGACCCAAAGGAACACTGCTTAAACATGTATAGACTTCTATGTTAGTTTCTTGTGTTAGCAAGCTAGCTAGCTGCTAAATGGTTAGCTGCCATGTTTGTCTTCTGTGTGTTCAGTGATTAGGTTTTAAAATGTTTTACTGTATATTTAGGGCCCATCTCCAAACAATGTGAAAACATTTTTAACTCTTTGACTGCCAAAAACGTTAAATAACGTTTAGTAAAATCCTATGGAGGAGTGCCAAAGACGTTAAAATACGTTTTTTTTAAAACAGGTGAAACTAACCATTTTCTATTGTTGATTACTGAAAAACGGAATAAGGTACAAACAAACTTTTTTTTCTGATGAAAGATGAGAGTCCAATCTTTCATTTGGTAGTATGTGTGTTTCCATAGTCCAAACACATAATTTTCTGTGGACCTTGAAAGATCAGTCAAAAATGCTTAAATCGGCTGGCACCCATGGCATCCCTTTTCTGAAAACGTCTGGCAGTCAAAGAGTTAACAGCTACAACACCTTTTTGATGTGTGTCAATATGCCTTGAAACTCATCACTTTGTTCAAGTATGCCCTCAACGCCCTCAGTAGCGGCTTTTGGCAAATTCTGTACAGACGCTCCCCTACTTACGAACATTCGAGCTACGAACAACGGTACATACGAACATGTCTGTGCGCATGCGCGCATGTCAAAAAATGTTCGGAAAGAGATGCTGTAAGTTAGATTTTTTATTGCGCACCCTTTTCCGAGTACTGTAGTCCTTCTTTCCGCCGCTAATACCGACGCTTGGCGCTGTGAGTGGAGGAAGAAGAAGAAACGCCCGTCGCTCATAGATAAAGCCATCGCACTCTTCGAGCAGCAAGACCCAAATATTGAACGTTGCACAAAGGTTGCAAATCAATTGAATGATGCCATACAGTGCTACCGCATCATTTATGATGAAAAAAAGAAGAAAACTGCAATCGTCGTTAGATCGCTTCTTTCGGCCAGTTTCTAGTAAATCCTCCAAGGAAGATACTCATCAACCCTCATCTTCTTCTCCTCGACCCTCAACTTCTTCCTACATTGAAGTTACGGAGGAGGAAGTAACTTTTGAAGCCCATTCCAGCGACGACGAAGAACCTCTCATGATATAAAATCCTCCTCTTCCTCCATCATCTCCTTAAGCATCGAGTACATCTTCCAAAAGTAAGTTAAACTTCATTTTATTTATCTTATTACGTACATGTACATACTGTGTGTGTCTCTCGCTCCCTCTCTCTAACATACGTAGTACAGTACTGTACGTATTTTCTTTAAACATGAATTATAATACAAAATATAGCACTGAAGCAACTTACGAACAAATTCACCTTACGAACGATCGCTCGGAACGTAACTCGTTCGTAAGTTGGGGAGCGTCTGTACAAATAAAATTGTCATCATCATCACTGATAAATAAACACAAAGTTGAGTGGTCAACATGCACACAAAAATTCCCAAGGACCAATGGCAAGTAGTCAGCCATTTTGACTTGAAGTGACCATTTTTAATTAGGCAACTTCCAGGGCTCGTACCAAATGAGCCCCATTCTAAAGAAGTTATGATGACAAACTTTTGTTGCCTAGCATCAAAGTTTGATGATCATTTATAGGATTCGCCTTGAAAAGAGACACTAATTAATCATCTAGTAACTTTGCTTTCACAAAGTCACATCTTGATCCTGGTTTTGTATGAAGACACCCTAACCTTGAGAGATCCAAATTCCAACTCCCTCACTTTAGCACGTTTTTCCACCAGTTTCGTACGCGGGTGAATTCTACGAGGGAACAAGTCGAAACGAGCAGGTATCCTAGTTCCTTCTAATGTGGGGGTGCATTACTACAGGGTTTGATCTTCAAGGGTTTGCTTTGAAAAATATTGTTATAACTTTTTATACTACTACGCTGTAAAGTAATCTGAAACACTAAGGGTGTACATTATGGATTTGTATTACTGGAAGGATTACAAAACTGTAAAACATTGAAACACACAAGCACCCCATTGCCAATGTGAATCCATAATGTGGCTGTATTGTCTTGTAATGGTGAAAACAACCACATACACACACATATTGTATATACACACACCTCAACACACTCTTCGTCCTCCATGTCTCATTGTTGGGTCTACTCTGCATTACATTAAAGAGACTTCAATCAGGTCCTGGAAGGAGCATCTGTCAAATCCAATCCAGTACAAACCACTGTATTCTTTTTCCCCACTCAGCAGACCAGGAATTACAAGTACACACACACACACACACACACACACACACACACACACAATACAATACAACACAATACAATCCCACCTTGATCAGTTCATCTGAGTGCATGTGAATTATTCATAGCGAAAAACGTTTACAAGCGGGCCTCCGCTGCGGCGATGCAAAAGTGTTTGTTTCAGCATGTTGCAGGCTGGCGAGAGAGGGCCACACACTGTCAAACGTGATTAGCGAGTACAGTCTTCATAATGGTCGTGGCGCTGTGTCATTTACTTTGGATGACGAACACAGCGGGTGAGCTACTGTCGGGTTGAAAGGTTAAAAGGGAGTCGTGTTGTTTGTCGAGCAAGAAGAGGCCATGGGCACGGCATACGTGCGGGACAAACCAACATGAGATTAAACAAATGGAACATGAGCACACAGAACTGGGGACTCACAAATGTTCACCTGGCGAATGACCCCCCCTCGCACACATAATCAACTCGCTGCAATAGAAAAACCTGTGTTGAAAACAAAGGTTTGAGGTGCCACATCGTACCAGACCATGTATATGAGAGGATGTTGGCAATGATGGCCCCATTTGTTGACTGCACTTGTGTATCATAGTCACAGAGACTCCCCATGCTTTGCTTTTTAGCCACAGGTGAAGAGCTAGATCTCTCTAACATTCATACCAGAGGTAAGTCGCATATATCCAAGTCGCCAGGTCTCAAGCAAGTCTCAAGTTAGTGTAGGGGTAAAAAATAATAATCATCATAATCAGAAATCAAGCAGGTCAAATTGAGTCGCCAACACATTTCCAGTGAGTCAAGCAAGTTGTAAATCAAGTCATAAAATCTTGCCGCAGGCACAAATCGGTGGTGACTCGAATTAATTAGCAGATTGGCCGTTGTGAATTAACGCCGATTCATAATGTTCTCATTCGAGTCTTAATGTGTCAATGCAGATTTTCTTTGAATGGGATATTCCACCTCCCTTTACGTGGAGATTTAGCAAAACCCGGAAGTAGTTTGTGTCTGTCTGTGTCTGAGACACCGTCCTAGTAACAAAATAATTGGCTGCTTTAACATCTAGTTGTTGGCCTCTCACGCAACCAAACGAAAGGGACTTTGCAAATGTGGATGCTGGCCGCTTCGCACGCCTTCTAAACTTAGATGAATTAGCTTAGCATTAGCGAGGATGCTAGCTTAGCATTAGCGAGAATAAAGAAACCAGTGTAGCATTAGCGAGAATAAAGAAACCAGCGTAGCATTAGCGAGATTAGCATTAGCAAGGAATAAAACTACAAGTATAACATTAGCGAATTTAGCATTAGCCAGGGCGAAGCGACAACAAGAACAATAATCATTGAATCCAAAAAAATATGAACTTTTCTTTCAAAAACAAAGGCAGACTACATTAAAAAAAATAATAATTCAAACGTAAACATAATGACTTGTCAAGTCAAAGTCAAGTCGAGGTTTTTGCCAAGCAAATTGAAAGTCATAAAATTAGCGACTTACGTCAACTATTGAGTCCAAGTCATGTGACTCGAGTCCCCCACATCTGCCTCATACCTGCAAACAGAATTTTTTGTTGCAAACTGTATGTGACATGACACTGCGTTGCATCCTCGGGCTATTTAGACAAAAGCCTGTCAGAAACCGTTAAAAAAAATGTTTTAGGCGGGATGCACAATGTCTCCTGTTACGAGATTCTTTCTTCAATTTCAATATTTTGTCCCACACAGTCCATGTCAGCAAGTAAGCGCTCCGCGTTGCTTCACTGAGTTTGTGCTTCCCACATGACAAATGCATTACGATCCATTCTGCCTCTATCCGTAGTGGCGTCACTTCTAATTGGCGGTAAAGCCTAAAAGTGTTGGCGTTGTCAGATCCCTGCAATGAAATTAGCGCTTGATTAGTGGTTAAGCTGAAAAACAATTCTCAAATTTCACCTACTCCAGTTGTGCCGCCTCCAGGCCGTAGAGTTACATAAGGCTTCTTCCTGCCATTGTGTTACCGTTGTGTGGGTCTGTATTGAAAAGCGGCAGAGAAAACAATACGAGGGCGAACATGCGATAAAATAAAAACCCTCCCACGCACAGCGCCACACATGGCCGCGCACTGACAGTTATTACGAGTGATGAAATGCTGTAATATTGTTGCTTTGGTATTATATTCCCTACACCTGTCGTCTCGGTCACACAGCCGCGATTTAATCTACAAGCAATTTGCATGTACGTCAATGCTATGCATTATTCCGCACACGCGGACAAATCGGAATCATAATGTGGCTGCGTTATACAATCGCAAGCATCCCTAGACGTCCCTAAATTCACACCAATAACCTAACTAAGTGTACGGTAAATTACAATAGCAAAAGACTATTTATTTAGAGCAAAGCACCCAGGCGTGCGTTTGCAGGTAATACAGTAAGACGAGCTGAGGTAAGTGGATGGCTGTGCAAGCGCTAGAGGAGACAATAAAAGGCCGTCAGGGAGGAGCAGAAGAAGGCATATTAATGAAATATGAATGTGTTTACTGAGCAGCGTCACCTTCCGACGGCGGCGGGATATTAAAAATACACAATGTCTACGATCGTTTCCCCCACACGCGGCCTCCAATCAGCACGGGGGATCATCGTCCCGCTCTTCATCACCATTTCCCTCGCACGACACCTGTTTTGCTTGCACGATGGCTTCCACAGTCTCCCCGCCAATATGTTGCAAATTGATGGGTGGCTTTGAAGACAGGCTGCTTAAAAAAGGAAATGAATTGAGCGCTGGAACTCCCGGGTAAGCATATCTGGAAATTAGGGCTGAACAATTATTTCAATTCAAATCGACATCGCTATATGTAGTAAAATGCAATTTTCAAATCGCATGGAAAAAATTAACAACCTCTGCTTCGTTTTGCTCGGTCGGTATGTTTCTTTTTCTTTTTTTAACTCATTCACTGCCATTGACGGCAAAAATTCATTTAAACTATTTCTATTAGTTTAACTTATTTTTCACACTTTTGTTAAGAGTATGAAAACCTAGAATTTTTTTTGAACTCTTTGACTGCCAGACGTTTTCAGAAAAGGGATGCCGTGGGTGCCAGCCGATTTAAGCATTTTGACTGATCTTTCAAGGTCCACAGAAAATGTTGTGTTTGGACTATGAGAACACACATACTACCAAATGAAAGATTGGACTCTCATCTTTCATCAGAAAAAAAATAGTTTGTTTCTACCTTATTCCGTTTTTCAGTAATCAACAATAGAAAATGGTTAGTTTCACCTCTGTTTTGAAACAAACGTCTTTTAACGTCTTTGGCATTCCTCCCTAGGATTTTACTAAACGTTATTTAACGTTTTTGGCAGTCAAAGAGTTAATTACACATTTACAACAGAAATAAAATTTGTGATTAAATTTTGCAAATAATTTCGCTAAAATGCCAGTAAAGGCTTCTTGTATCGTATGTCTCTTGCCCCTCCCCCCCCTCAGTTTCCACTAATGGATCAGTCCATCTTACTGCGCGTGTGCATGCGCTGAAAAGAAGGAGGAGGAAAGCAAAAAGTTGATTGCCAAGTTAACAAAAATGACAAATATTTTCACTGCGTCCATGGCATGACTTACAGCCTGCAGCAGCAACAAGAAGATCGACGCCTGTTGGGGACGCAAAAGTAGTAACTGTTCAGCTGGTGTCGTTGCAGCTTACCACGGTTGCTATTTTTAGAACATTTAGTAAGCATTAAATAATCATTTTGGGGGTTTTCACTGAGCAGGAAAGGTTTGAAAATTGGTTTTGATTTGACACTAGAATAGTTACATTTAAAAATCATTGCATCCTTGAAAGATACATATCAAATCATTTTTTTTTGAGAGATGTACACCAGCTATAAATCATTTTGACTTTTCTTTGAATTTAATACACTTAAATGGGAATTCAATCCCCCAATTGTTTTTGACAATAATATGTTCTATGCAGCCCCACTAGTCTAAATATAGTATTTTGGTTATTATCGCGCTAGTGGAATATGAGTTAAACAGCAAAATCCAGATGTTTTTATCAATATCAGAAGGCGGCCATTTTGCCACTTGCTGTCGACTGAAGATGACATCAATGTTGCTCAGGTAACAACCAATCACAGCGCAGCTTCAGAAAACAGGTGAGCTGTGATTGGTCGTTGCCTGAGCCCTTGAGCAACTGTAACGTCATCTTCAGTCAGACAGCAAGTGGCAAAATGGCCGCCCCGAGATGGATTAAAAAACGGCTGAATTGTGCTTCAACTCTCATATTCCACACATGTAATATTAATCAGAATGTCATGTTTGGACTAGTGAGGTCACATATAACATTACTATCAATAAATGTTTAAGGTTGACTTCCACTTTAAATAGTTTGGGCTTTGGAGAGCTTTCACACTTTTGCATATTGGACAAAAGCTACAGCTGTACCATATTGAATCGAGTCGTAATCCCACCATATCGAACCGAATCAAAATAGCTATAATTTACACACAGGATAGATATTCCAGTATTTTTTGCATGGACACTAAAATTTCATGCGGGGACACAAAACAGCCCGCTATTCTGGAATGACCCACAAGTTGAGTGGGGATCGAGAGGTACCGGTGTGACTGTTACAACAAATGTGTGGATGTGAGTGTGTGTGTGCGTGTGTTTGCATGAACTCTGGACCACCAGCTCATTTCACACACCGGCAGACATCAAAGAGGGTTCGAATTAACCTCGCGTGTCCACTCTGTATTCCAGCCACAATTTCACGTTTCTCCTGCCGTTCCAGCAAGCCGACATTCATATTGAAATGAAACAGATGGAGTTTTGCCCTCCACCGCGCCGCCCGTCCCTTTGCTGCGGGAAGATCAAACTTCAAACGAGTGTGATAAAAAAAAGGAACGTGTTTGCAGGTGGTGAGGTTGAGTGTCATCGCGAGTGATGCGGAGGTGTTTATGAGTGCCAGTACCATGTTTTTTTTCCCCCCTCCGATTAAAGCGGGTCAAGTGGCATTCCGTTATTATCCTCTTGCAAGATGGCTGCAGCACCACTCCACATACTGTCATCATGCTAAGGTTGGGTGACTCATTTTTTTTTAATTTATTGATTCATTTCAAATATATTTAGCCTTTTGCTTTAGGTTTTTTCAGTATTTTTTTGTGGATTCTTTTTTCTGTGGATTTGAGTGGATTCTGTAGTTTAGTGTTTCATTGCTGCCAACGTAGTAACTATTCTACTACTCTAAGAATAATTTTAGGGGAAAAAATAACTACTATCATTCCTGCTCGTAAACAGATTTATTTTCATTTTGCTAGTCAAGTGACTTTGCCTAGGTTTGCCTAATGGTGAGTCCTCTTCTGACTAGAAGTAGATTCAGGGATGTGATTTGACCAAAGTGAAATTATCTGAAAATTTAGCCGGGGGTCTGGGGGCTGCTGGCGCCCAGCTAGGTCCAGTTTTTAAGTACTTTCAATGCACTCACATGACAAAGAAATAGACAAAACAACAGCATAAATTTTCAATGTATATTGAACTATCCCATATAAAATGGCAGTTTTAGTCAACTCAAAATCAGTCACATTCAAAAACATTGGACTGCTTTTGCTTTTAAAAACTATCACTGAGAATATCATCATATCTAACTAATGTGATTACTAAGTTAACACATAAATAATGTTGAAGAGTTCAAATTTCATGAACAAATAATTGTATCATGACCAAATGAAAAGTAACTCATATTAGAGCATACCACAAATGTCTTTGTTATAGCAGAAGATGTTATCTGTCGGAGTCATGTGCATACACAATGAACTACTTAAAAAAAAAAAAAAAAAAAAAAATCGGAATTTTTTTTTGGGGGTGGGGAGATAAAAAAAGCGGAATTCCGCGAATTAGCGGAAAAATCACATCCCTGTAGACTTAAGGTACATTAAAGCCTCTCATATTTCTTCAGTCATAAACAAAACTGCTCACATTATCCGAAAAAGACATTAGCAACATTGACCAGTTAGCATAGCATCTACCGCAGCTAGCATGCACTCTTGAAAATTTTAACTTTCACATTGATTTTCAAACCTGTTACTTAGTACTACTGATACTAAATTACTATTCAAATAACAACTGAATTGCAAATGTTTATTTCAGCAACACTTTAAATGGATGCTTTTCAGTGCCTGGTTATCTGTGACAGGGCTGTGTGAGCCAAACACAGAAAAATATATGAAATAACAACATTTCTCATAAAACGAATACTATTGATGGTTGAGCTGGATGATGATGTAATGATGTTTAATACATATTTTTCTTGAACATAAAACAAAAAAATACAAAATGTCGGGGGGTTTTCGTGACAAAACCCTCTAACATCAAATGGCAGAAAGCACCAAAACAAGGAAAAAGGCCCCCTTTCACCGTGTCGGGGGTTCTTACGACAGTAAATCCAAACACACACTCTCGGATTTAACTTGCAAGCATCCTCACACACTCACATGACAACGGCATGACAATATAAGTTAAGCTGCCTGTAGGCAAACAACTGACTCTGGCTTACATACACAATGCCGACTTTAAGCAGATTCTGCCGACATACAGCCGTAATAAAATTACATTTCAACTCTCGTTGATGATACTTCTACTAATCAGTGACCTTGTTTGAACATTCAACATTTTCCAAGGCAATTTTGAATAATCACAGTGATTTTTTTTCTTTGTTATACGTACATAAAAGCTTGAACGCCAAAATCACACTCAGTGACTTCAGTTTCTCCGATTAGCAATGCCACTTGTTTAACACTGGACTGTCCGCATTCTGAACGAATGACAGCTAAAATGAAGAAAGTGAAGTGTCTTTCTGTGCGAGAATTCTTAATAAACAGTTTACTGGGAGAGCTTTAAGAAGTCCTGCTAATTAGTGTGTCTGTCGCTGAGCCTGAAAATATCAATAATGCGCTTGTGTAGTAAGCATATAATCACCAGTGTGTCTTTGGAGGTGGCCCGCTATTGAACCCGGCAGAAAGTGAAAGGCATTATTAAAATAGCACAACACATCAGCATGAGTAACAATGGCCGACGGCAACAAAGACCATTATCTTTGACGAGCCTTAATCGAGTAAGTGCTAGCTGTCTTGTTGTTAGAGGAGCCTTAATAATTATATTTGTTTTACTCCAGGGTTCCCCCTACAGGTGGGAAGCTAAACTTATTTTTTTAAAGGGAACAGCCTATGGAAAAGTTACTCGTCACTCATCAAGTGAAATTTCACAAACAAGATGATTCCATCTCCAAGTGTTTCTGGTCCGTCAAGAGTACAGAATATATCAAGTATAATATAATGTTTAAGCTCAATGTGACAGATGTGTTTATATTTTTTTTTCTCCACATAATGTCAATAAGAAGGTGAAGCAAATCTCAGGCCAAAAATGTGTCTTTTCAATCTCCTAGCAAAATTTAAAAAATAATGTTACATAAACCAAACATGGTATTTGTGTGAGAATAAGCACACAGTGCACATGAGTGAGTATATTTGTAACGCAGCAATTGTAGTGGCGGAGCATAAATCCTATCAAGCAAAGGAGCCCTGGGAAAAAGGCCAGAGGCGGAGATGAGAGCGAGTCCAGCTCGGAGCCAAAGGAGGAGGTGGGTAAGAGAAAGAAAGGAGGGTGTGGGGGGGGGGGGGGGGGGGGGTTGTTGGGAGGGGATTCTCTTCCAGATGTTTTTTTTTTTTTTTTAGCAGAAGAAAGTGAAGAGCAAGCTGCAAAATGGGAAAGTATGGACGTAGCCGAGTCCTACATGATCAAACGCTTTTCTTGGTCTTCCACATCGTTTTTTTTTTTTTTTTTTTTTAAAGAGCCACCCACCACTGAGGCAAGCCAATTAAAGTTATTCACAAGTGTGACCAATCAATCCCAGGCTGGCTCAGGTGGGGGAGGCAGTGAAGAAAACCTCGGAGACACTAAACTCTCGCAGACAAAACACAGCTATTAGAAGGTAAACACAATCCGCTCACAATAAGAAAAGAGCACCGTACCCACCACTTCACCCACAAATACACACACACACAAGCTCTCCCCCTCTGCTCTGAATAGAAAATAAAGCGCTTCACACTTGGACATTTTGAGGCATCGCGACACTCCACAATGCCGCAAACCCACTCAGGGAACTCACAAAAGACTCATTGTGTGCTTTCTGAAACATCAAATGAAAATTGAACACGCCGAATAATAAGAGTAAATAACCAAAGCGAGGTACACGTCATTTTTAACATCTTATTTTAAAAATGTCAGAGGCCCTACACGGCAAGGAACAATACGGGCCTAAGTGTGTTTACAGCTCTTACAGTTTGTAATGTATAGTACTAGTTGACCAACAACATAAAAATATCCTGTTCTGTGAGAGGCAACTCTCTCTGAAATCGAAAAAAAAAAATCTGTTAAAAATTCCCCCCTAATGAAAACCACTTTTTTTTTTTATTTGTCTAACGGGAGTAAGAAAAACTATTTTTTTGTTCAGATTTTTATTTTGAGTGTTATGTTACTGGAGCTGAGTATGGTAAGAAATATTTATTTTCAGTCTGCAATTTGTGAAATTTGTAGTCCTTTTACAACAGGTTACATGTCGAAGGGTCAGAGAAGACAAAAGCTTCCCCCCCCCAAAACTCAGTGTGGGCAAATGGAACAGTTAGCAACAAAATGTCATTTGAACTCAAACTGTAAAAAGTAACACTCTGTGTGATGAAGTTGCAAATGTAAAAGAGCAGTAATTCGCAATTGTTCGCCCCTCAGTGGGGTATATGGCCTTTATTGATTTTTGACTGAATAGTAACTGAATTGTAATACAATATCATGTAAAAAAAAAAAATGTTTATGAAATATATAAAAATGAACCATTATAAGATGCACTTTGTGAAAGAAAAACTGTAAATGTTTTCTTATGCCTTAGTTTTCAAAATGCTAATGTTTGATGATGTTACGCCGGTAAGGCTTGTTATTGCCTAATAGCAGACCGGGAGGCTTGTTATTGCCTAATAAAAGCACTGTGGAATACTCTGATGTCTATTAAACTGTTTTTACCTAATATGACAGAAACGTCCGAGTGGCAGCCATTTGATAAAGAAGCCGAGAAACACAATTTCAGAATTCAAGATAGAAATCATATTAACGTAACCAAACTTTTTTTTTTTATCCATTTCATTAAGATATATTTATTAATTTCATACTCTTTTTTTGTATGTAAGACAATAGTTATTGTCTGTAAAAATGTATTTTTGTTCAATATTTTGGGGTGTTTATCACATAGGATTTGCATTATTTCCAATGGGAAATACTGTGTTCATACCATTCGGTTTTAGTCAGACTTAATTTGCACAATATTGTTGGCATGCTGGGGTGAAAATACCAGCAGTCCATTAAAATGTAGAAAAGTAAGACGGAGAAAAGGCCAATGACTCTAAATAATGTATTTTTTCTAAACCCTGTAAATTAAAAGATAACCATTTCAAGGAAATGTCTCTAATGCCAACCCAGCGATATCTGCATGTGGGCCTGCACTCTGCTGATAGATGCATTCATATCACCACCGTTGCGGAGGCATCCTTGTAACCTTCGGTGTCAGAAAGCCAATAAAATGGAAGAAAAATAAATAGTGCGAGTTTCCGAAGCCTCGTGTTCTCTTGTCAGCCTGGGGGAGTGTGAAGCTGGGAGTAATGGTGCTGACCAGCTCTCACGCTGCTTAACGTTCAGCTCGCCGCTGCTTTTATGTGCCTCTCGTGTCCACTTAGTTTTGCTGCGCATTTGCTTGTTGTTTGGCACAAGTGCAGGAAGCGAAGGCTAAAGCTGGCACTCGACTCGAACGGCGAGTTCTTTGGAGGTGAGGCGAGGATCCCCGACAAAATAAACATGCTTCGCCAACAGACCATGTCTAAGCTCTCGCGACCCTGATCGTCCCTCGTGCCAGTCCGGCTATACGGACGGTCCAGATGGAAGGGGACCACGGAATCGGTTTAATTGTACGGCTCATGGTGATTAGAGTTGGACATAAGCTAAAACAAATAGGTGAACCACTAAAGTTGAAAACAAACCATAGTAAATAACGTTAAATCATTCAAACTAAAAAATTTAATACTTTGTCCTTTGCTCCAAAAACGTATTTACACATTTTAATGCTTTTTTTTTTTTTTTAATGTAAGAGCATACAGAAAGCGTTGATGCAGCTTCTGACACGAAAAGGTGGCTTAAAGCAATCGTAGTTATTACACACAAAACAAAACGGCCAGCAGGTGGCAGCAGAGTATAAGAGATCAGCCAGGACCATGTTGCAACAAGCTCTTTTTGTCAACTGTTTTAACCAGGAATGTGAATATTGATTAAACTTAGCTATATTCGAATGCTAATTTCTGCAAAATGGAAACAAATACAAATATACTTTTTTTTCTTGATGAAACAAGAGACTCTAATCTTTCTTTTGGTAGGTTAAATGTTTTTATAGCAATAGAACACAATATTCGGTGGCCCTGTCAAAATCCAGTAAGGCAGCCGGGAGCGAAGGGGGTTGCTTCAGTGAAAATGGCTGGAAGTGAACGAGTTAAGTAACCTCAATTTATGAATTTAATCTAGGAATATTAAAGATTTTAAAAAAATTGTGAGTGCATGAGTATTTTAATTGACAGTAAGTGAAAAATAACCCGGGTTATTAGGCTAAAAGATAAGAAATACTGCATTGTTTATAACGGCCTGTCATACTTTACTACCATTGCAACTGCAATGCTAGCGACTAAATCAATTTTGAAAGGACCAGAGACAATCTCAGACATCTCCTCTTCTTAGTGAGTCTGCTTAAGACTCAGAGCTGAGTATCGCTCCGACACAAGTAGTTTGCACTCATCCAGATACAAGTTACTGTTGTGTAACATCTGACGAGCAAGGAAGGCGGGAGGAAGCCCGAGTTCTATAGCACGCTCTCTCTTTAGTTACCCTTTAAAGGTAACTTCTTGCTGTTGGAAGAGGAGCCATTGCCTCTTCCTGTAAACTGTCCACAGGAGAATGGGGGCCATTCAATCAAGAAACGCATGGCACAGATCCCAACCTTGTCATTGGTCGTCCAATGGATCAGTGAAGAGGAGAAGCTTTTATCCATCCGTTGCAGTATGGAAGGGGGGTGAGGGTTCGTGGCGGGAAAGCAGGAGCAAGAGTCATCTGCTACATTTGAGACAGATTATTGGAAGTTTCTCTCCCGTCAGCAATAGCAAGGAAATCCCAGAGTGTATTTGAGAGATATCTGTTGCTTTTGGGTGGCTTGGACTGACTACAGCAATCCCCCCGCTATGTCACAGTTCAGCTATTGCGGTCCCACTGTAGTATACGGCAGATTTTTCTGTTACCATACATTCATTCAAGTCTCTGAACACGCATTACAGTATCTTGTCGATAAAACGGATTTCATCGAAAACTGAAGGCGTACTAGATAGGGACGGAATCGATTTTGATAACCATCCAAACGATTCAATTCAACTGATCGGTCCTGTTTGGTTCAAAGGTGCAGCTATTTTGCCAATTCTCTTTTCTAACCACGAGTCCTTGGGCAAAGAAGCGATGCAAGCTAAGTACTTCTATGAAACCTACACAGTAAATTATGTTGTAAATTTGACTCTATTTAGAGTGGGACCAAATAGACTTGGGAAAGAGTAAAATAAAGAATTGGAAAAAAAATAAATACAAATAAAAGCCACTCAAGGGTTGAGGAAGGAACTCCCGACCTTCAGCTTGGGAGACTGCCACACTACCTACCTGAGCTTTGCCGCTCCTCCTTTTTGCTTATCTCCTAGAGGAGACCAAAAACATAATTTTTGTTCTCGGAGTTAGGAAGATTCCAGCTGACACGAGCGATTTACTAACACATAGCAGGAGCTGCGTGGCTCGGGGAATAGATCGGCCATCTCCCAAGCTGAAGGTTGTGAGTTCGTTCCTCATTCCTCAAGTGAATTTTATTTACTTATTCAATTCTTTATTTTACTCTCTTCTGAGTGTAAATATTACTCTATTTGGTCCCACTCTAGAGTCAAATTTACTCTACAGGAATTTTATCAAATGGCGCCATTCATGACTATTGACTAGGAGCGGCAGGGCTGCAGTACACTAGCATAAAAAATACGGGTATGATGGGAAATAATAGTAGAGTAATAATAATAAGAAGAATGTGGGTTCGATGTTATGTTTGTGAATGAAATAGGATGACATCCACCACACGCGCATAAAATTTAGTCTATGTCCAGCCATGAAATTGGCACGTACGCCAGTGGCATGTAAAAAAAAAAACGCCTGAGTCCACTGGTACGTCCAACATGGCGCATTGCGGTCTGCCAATTTCACAAACACGCAAAAGCGGCCTTGCACCTTCACGAAAATCAAGATGTTCCCCTTTTTTTAGTTCTAACCCTAAACCGAGCCCGTAGTTCTTGCAAAATTGCCGTATCCGAATTGTCGTGACGCAGATTTTTGACGGGTAGCGTGAAAAGGGGTCAAGATAAACCTGCCGGCAGCGTTGACCACACAAAGACACAGCCGGCGTGAAGGGCAAGTGATGCCAAGACACAAAATGTCTATGAAATTAAACATTAATCTCTTCTGTGCTGGAGTGAATCCAAGAGCCATTAAGCGCTATTGCATCCCCGCCCTCCTTCCACGCTTGTGTTAGCGTGTGTGTGCGTGTGTGTAAATGTGTTCATATGGTTGTATATCACTCTCCATTTTCCAGTAATCAAGGGAAGCAACAAAAAAAAAAAAAAGGGGGCAGTTGACAAATTTTCAGCCTGCAGGTTTTTAAGTAAGGACTTCTTTGAATATTGCACAGCGCTCAATTATTCACCTTGATGACACAAGATGTACATAAAAGGTTTCATTTTTTGTTGCAGCGCTACTTCCTGAAGATTGCCTGGCTTTACGCTACTTTTTGTATCTTTCCTTACGTTACATATCTGAGACAAATTAAGCGATCTACATACTAAAAAAATTCACTGTCCAAGGAAAACACAAGTCCAAAAGTAATGGGTTGTTTTATTTTCATCTCTAAAAGCTAAAAAAAATAAAATAAAAATGCTTTCATTGATCTCTCCTTTATGTTTTCATTGTAACATTACCTTGAGAGGCCACGTACACGAGTGTGTGATTGTTATGCCACACATAGCTTTCTTTGAGAGTCCACAAGTTTGTGATTGTAATGCTGCATAGCTTTAAGAGTGATTGTTGTGACTCCACAAGTGCCTGATTGTTATGCCGCACATAGCTTTTCAGTGACTGTTTTGATGCTACAAGTGTCATTGTGTCATATCATACACTTTTAAAATGCCTCACTTAACCTTAATATGCTTAAAATCCTTGAAATGTGACACAGACAACAACACGAGTGAAATTGTGTGAAAATGATGCTTTATGATCTCGCTGTTAAATCTTTGTATATTTATTTTTTGCTTTGCTTCAAAAAATAAAACTCATGACATGTTGTTTTGCTAATGATTCAGTTAAAAAATCTTTTGAACTTTTTTTTTAATGAACTGTTTCTAATTCAGAACACTCAAAATAACTGTCACCAGGCTGCATGCAAGATGTAATCCAAGTTGGCACGTTCAGACAGATGCCTGTCAAATTAATTGTGTTGATGTTCGTGAAAGTACTCATAATCCATAGGCTTCCTTTATTGTTCTATTCATTGAATTGATCTTCCCTTTATGATGTTTTAATATTTGTGATGTTCCAACCTTGAGACTCACAAGGCCAGAGTCATGTGTACTCAGCCATTTTATGTCATTTGAAAATGGGGTAGGTGGCCCATTTTCTAAGGATTTGTTTTTCACCCGTTTTGTTGCTTTTTAACTGTGAAAGATGCTAAGGTATAAATCGGGATTGTTATGCCACACAGAGCCTTGACATTTATTTTATTTTGTTTAACTTTTTGACCGCCAAAAACGTTTAATGACGTATGCTGAAATCCTAATGAATGCTACCAATAACGTCATGTGACGTCAACTACGTTTTCTTCTCAATGAGCAGTGCGACGTCTTGTGAAGCACCACCTTGTCATTGGGGTTGTAAAATCCCAAAACAGCCACTAACTATGGCCAGCAGATGGCAGTATTGTATCTCTTTTCAATGGGCTCCCACTGTATGGAATTACAATGAAACATGACAAATCTGATGAAATAGAATGTTTTCAAGGATGACGTGAATGACCAAAGCCTTTGTCACATTAAATCTAATTTACAGAGCGTCACTAAACAAAAAATATTAGTGTCAAAGTCACAGTTGTGCAGCAAATTTTTCTCCTTATCTTTTCAATTTTCTCTCAATGTCACTCAAATTACCTATTTTCAAATGGTAATTACTAAAGAACGGAATAAGGTAGAAACATATCTCTTTTTCTAATGAAAGAACGGAACGCGATTTTCCATTTGGTACCCACCGTGTATATGTAGTCAAAAGACACGATATTCTGTTTGCCTTGAAAGATGAGTTAAAATACTCTAAATCGGCTAGCATTGTCGGGGTTGTTTTCTGGATAACGTTTGGCAGTCAAAGAGTTAATGACACGAGCATGTGATTAGAAATAAAGATCACCTCATTTCTCGAGATATCACAAATGCACGAATCCCACAACAAAATTTGAAAAACCTCATGAAATCACACGATGAGTTCTACTGGATTAAGAAGCGACGCCTCGGCAATGTGAAGCTCACGTTCATATGATTATACCTCTGTCAAATGTTATCTGACTAGGTTAAAATAAAGTGTGCTTATCTTAAGAGATAATGACTGAGTAAAGCTCCATTCAGATCCATACATTTGTCATTATCCATAAGCATCGGAAAACGTGCTGCCAGGGCATGATGACAAATGGACCACAAACAGGGCATTTTTCACAGATAATATGGCTGTGTAAATAGGGTACGGTGCTGCATATTATAAGATGTGCGTGCGTGGGTGTGGGCGCTCTACACGCGTGTGTCTATTAAAACTGCTCGGAGTAAGCCCGGGGATGTGGAAACAATGGCGGCGTCCGACGCTGCCTCTCGTCATCGCACGCTGGAGCACATCAAACGCAAAGGCAGGATAATGTGGAGGATCAAGACTATAAACGGCATCCGCGTGCTCCCGTTTAAACGCGGCCACTCACAAGAATCTCCCCTATCATTCCATCCATCTTTTTCTACTTGTACGCAAACATCATAAAAAATAAACAAGATGGAAAAACACACACAAAAATGCCTGAACGTCCATGTTAATTGTCAAAGCTATTCGTCATGGCTACTCCACAGGCTCTCAAAAACCTTCACTCCTACACTCCCAACAGTCGCCCACGCTCCTCGTCTATCCTCACGCTCTCCCTATTCCAAACTTGCACCCCTTCCTGCAGTTCTAACGAAACACATCAGACATCTCATTAGGTGCAAAAGCGCACATGTAAGTTAGATCTAACGCAAGATGGGTGGCTGTCTTTACAAAGATAAAAATGCTAAATTTTCACTGTCAAAGAGGTATTCATTTGGCAGTATGTTTATTTTTTATGGTTGTAGTTTGCAGTGGTGGGCATTGACATTTGCAATGCATCATACCGAGATATATTTTCTTGTAGCTTCGGAAAACAAGAAGAGTTCCAATAGAGCAAACAGTTTTGGACTAAGCCAAAATTGGGTCCACATGTATGCTCATGTTTTTTTTTAAACAGACATCCACAAGCAAATGGGTTTTCATTTTGGCCATTCACAAGCCTGAGAAAAATACAATATAAAATTTGATGTCGGAACGTATCGTGGACTCCAGTAACATACTTTCTCCTTCAGCCATGTCAAAGACTGGCACACAATTTTAAAGGGAATGAGAGGAGCTGCTACCATTGGCTACGAATTCAGTCAACTACGTTCACACCCAAAAACACATGTTTCTAACTGCGTAAATACTAAAACTAGCCTAGCCTCTAATACACCACTTTCTTCATGTCAAGGACTGCGTGCCTCTTGCCTAAAATTTAAAAGGAAATGAAAGAAGCAGCTTTTCTTGGCTTTGAATCAAGTCAACTGTGTTCACGCCCACAACGGACTAAAATGCATGTTTCCAACTGAAAATACCAAAATTAGTCTCGCCCAGCTCACGCTCAGATTTACGTTTACACCAAGAGGTGCGGCAGACTTGCTAGTCACAAATAGTACTCGCTAAAGACTACCAGCTCATGTTCCAAACGCCACAGCACAGTCACCAATCGTGGCTGTAATCAAGCATTTAGTTCTGGGTGCATTTGAAAACCGGCAAGCACGGCGAAAACATGTCGAAATAGCGACAATCCCAGCTCGCCATCTGCCACACATAAAGCCTCGTGCAAGGCGGCAGCCATACTCCCGGAAATAACACTTTGCACACTCGCACAGTCAGTCAGCTTTAATAATGCAGCGTGTTTGCAAACATGACGTCAACTCACCGATCTCATTTGCTGAATCCCGGTGACGTGCTGGAGAACTTTTTCCAGCTCCTTCTCGATGCGTGCAGCCCAGTGATTCATTCTGGAAAAGACGACGGGACATTTTCAATGCGAATCAACTCACATTAGCACCTGAGCGCATCATTTGTTAGCTTTTCTGGCTGTAGGCAAGCAAGGGTGGCAATGTTCGAGCCAGGGTGCGTCTCCCGCATCGGCGTCTGCGTTGCTGGCAGATCCAGAACACCGCGATGATGTTCCTTTCGGCCTGGAAGCAGTTTGGGTGGTTGAATGTGAAAATCCAGCCACCCTCTTACACACGG
The DNA here is from genome assembly GCF_051991255.1 of Vanacampus margaritifer. NCBI lineage: Eukaryota > Metazoa > Chordata > Actinopteri > Syngnathiformes > Syngnathidae > Vanacampus > Vanacampus margaritifer. The sequence goes on along the minus strand of NC_135439.1, from coordinate 5,929,554 downwards.
CTTGTTCTCATTAAGGTCAAAGGGTGAGGTACAGTACAGCCTTTGCATTTCTGGGATTTTTACCCAGAGAAAATTCAAGTAAACCGGAAGACAAAATGAGGACTGCACATAGGAAGGCCAGAACCAAGATTCAAACCCAGAACCTCAGAATTGAGAGGCAGACATGACAAGAGTATGAAAACCTATAATTTTTTTTATTGTACATTTAGAGCAGACATAAAATTTGTGATTAATCGTGAGTTAACTAGTGAAGTCATGCGATGAAAAATATTAATCGCCTGTCACCCCTAATTTTTAATAATCTTTTTTTTTCATTAATTTATGGCAGTGAATGAGTTAATAAGTATGGGTGTCTCTCCTTTCTCATTTGGGGCGATCTTGCAAGGTCATTGGAAAAGCCATCAGCTTGGTGATACTGCCCTCTAATGGATTATCCGTGCAATGTATGTGTCAGATCATATACGCCAGGATTTAAAAAAATATATATTATACTCATTAATAGAAGGCTCTAAATGTTTTGTATTTATTATTGTACATTTGGCTTTATAGTGACTTTTTTTTCCCGATGATGCAACTAACTGATGAATAATCGGTAGAATACTCAGTTTCAGTCCTGATTATGTCTTTGTGACAACAGGATTTTCTTGTGGTTTAAAAGAAAGTTGTTTTTTCTTTTCTGGAGCTGTTGCGTCAACCTGAAGTCCTCAGGGGATGCGCAACAAACACTTAATGCGTTGGGAGGAAAACCTCACATCAGCTAGTAAGCCAGAGTACTTCCTGGCATGTAGCCTAGCTAAGTGGTTGGTGCCCCACCACCGGTCCCTTGACCTTCTTATCTGCTAATGCATGGGCTTGTCATCAGCACCACCAACCCTCCCCAGCCGCCCACTATCTCCCCCCCCCCCCCCCCTTACGCATGCACATATCTGGCCAGCACCGGCAGGACGGGGCTGCCATCAGCAACTCTGCAGTAAAACTGCTTGGGTCGGACAGAAATGCACCCCGAGCGGGGAACGCGGGGAGCTGATCTCCATCAGACGGCAGCCAAATTTGGAATTAGTAGATCAAAGGGATGGTGATCGCCAGTGTGCATCTCCGCAGCAAGTAACAAATTACTTAATGGATCAAGACGCTCGTGGGATGATTTAAAAACAGCAGGCAGTGTGGACACTTGCTGAAAGATGTGAAGACGAATGGGGGGGGGGGGAACTATGATGCTTGCTCTCGCGATCAGATGAATAAACTTTGTAGTCAACTAGTGTCAACCTTTCCAAGTAAAGGTGAACTGAGGGTTAAGGTGCCACTCTACTTGCATGCAATTGGCTTCTTTACAATTTTCAATATATATTCAAAGCCAACTTTCAATTTGTTTATGTTTTATTCCTGTTTATTACCATCAATTTCAATAAAAAGTTTCCTGCTTTGAAAATTCACAGGCCTATGCTATCTTATTACTCATAGATAGCATGTGAATAACAATTAAGTTATTTTCTTATTGTGATAGTGTGGACTTTTGTCAGTTTTGAATATCAGATTTCCACCAGAGACACACAAAAAAAAAAAAAGACGGCAGATGTACTGAAGTGAACAAAGACTGAAACATGAGAGTAAAGAAACCTGCCAGAGGTCACATTTGTTGTTACTGGAACAAGCAACGATTGCTAATTTTCTCATAGGAAATAATGTATTTGTTCACAAAATCCTTATTTACATACAGGTGATGTTTATTTTTGCAAAGTATCATTCTTACATTGTTAATTGCCAAGAAAGAGATACAAAAATAAGTAAAAATAAAGTACAAGTTGTCATTCTAAGACGCCTGACAGATGCATGATGAAGAGGCAACAGGAAGGAGTCGGCAGAGTAATACTGCCACCCTGTGGCATTTCAAAGTATTGCAAAAATATTGGCCAACATTTATGTTAGTATGGGAGAACAATTTCTGCTTGTAAATGCCAATTTATTGAAAAGTAACTAATTACTTCTAATCCTCGTGAGGTCTCCTTTTATTTGCCGTCTAACAAACAACACTTGGAACTCAATGGATTGTTTGACTTTGAGGTTGGTTGTTGAACTACGACTGTACGATTTGGGAGGTTTTCGACTTTGGAGGTTCCACCGTATTAATATAACTGGGAAAATAAAACAATTGCGGAAAAGACACTCATCTCTGACAACATATACAGTAATAATTTATGACTATATTTGACTAGCAGTCATCCAAAATCCATTTCATTAAAATGAATGAATCTAGCACAAATCAATACTATGCATAAATTTACCACTGATGTTTCTTTAAAGGGGAAATGTCGCTCTGGAGGCGGAGACGGAAACGGCGCCATTACACATCGGCTTCAGGCACACTAATTTCTTCTTTTTAATTGACTAGGAAGTCGGATGGAAGGAAAAGTAAATACATCACAAAGTCCAACCATAAGGAGTTCAACCCCCAAAAATGTTTCAAACTCTCAAAATTTGGATTTCAAACCATCATCATCGCAGTGAGCATCTAAAGGAGTCATTTGTATGTTTTGCTTTTTCTTTGGCAAACTCAGCCGCCATTTTAGCTTGAATAATAGAATCAATTTTAGCAAGACATCCTGTTCACTATCCATTATCAATCAGGCTTAAAATAATGAAAAGTCTTATTTAATTTTAGCCCAAAAATTAATATCTAGGGGTGCACCGATCACAATTTTCTGGCCGATCGCCGGTCCCCGATCTTTTAAAAAGCCTGATCTGCCGATATCGATTTTTTTTCATTACAAGCAACATATAACCTTCAGTGTTTCTATTGGAAAACATTAGAAAAGATCAGTTTATTCTTAAGGGATCGGCCGATCACCGATCTTCCAAAATTAAGGAAATCGGCAGGCCGATTGATTGGTGCACACCTATTATCATCATCATCATCATTATTATTATTATGTTATTCTTTTACTTATTTATTCATTCAATTTTATTGTGTGTTTACAATTGTGGATAGAAAATTACTTTCACTTTAAAGTGAATTTTTTTTTTTTATATATATATTTGACACACAACAGAGAAGAATGTCACGCGATGTCCCCACCAACAAGTGTAATTGATTGTTGATTGACAGTTAACAGCTGAGCGGGGCGTGGTTTCAGTGCATTTAGTGGACACGCCCACAGCATTTGAAAGCGGAGATAAATGCTTGAGTTTTTATGATTTTGAAGACTCATTTTATAACGTGGTGATTTTTTTTCTTTTTTTATATCATTCAAATTTGCCAAAGTTATTAACAACTCATTCATGTAGTGTCAATATATATATATATATATATATATATATATATATATATATATATAAATAAAAAAATTGTATTGCACTGGACTGTATGTATAGCTATAAATTTCATTCTAAAATGTTTTTTTCAGTGATTCTTTTACAGACCACTAGAGGTACTTACATCACACTTTGAGATTTACTCAAATCATCATTACATAGAATGTAAATGTGCAAAATCAAGAACAAGTCCACCATTAAATGAGGAAAATAATTGCAGACTTAGGCCAGTGACGTAGCGTTTCAGTCAATGGGAAAGTAAAGAGGCAGTCCAGGCCAAATAAACACTATGTAAGGTTTAATATGGTTTACTTCTGTGATGTCGCTCATGGAGATATTTATGTGCAATTTAAGAGTCTGTGCAAAGTAGACAGCCAAATGGGGATATGTATCACTTGATATATACAATGAAATAGACAGTCTAAATAAAAAAAAAATGGGTTTGGGGTATTTAATTGGAATTGGGCACTTGTAACTGTAGTATGATTCAAACCTATGGCAAATAACATGGAGGCTGACTCTAGATGGATCATAATCAAACTGGATATTTTGTTTGCTGAATAAACCTCAAGGTTTCAATCCCTGTACGTAACCACGTCTCGAAAAACATACAACCACCCGATGCTCTTGAACAAACGCAAACAAAACTTGATTAAGGTGAATCATCGCAAACTAACCGAAACGCTGGAATAATTCACTCACCCCATCGGGGCTTTTTCATTCCACACGGTCAAATAAGCGATGCCGTTAAAGGCAGTTTGGAGTTAATCGCCGGTGAATGGTAAGTGACGCCGCCTTCAAAGTCACCTTGATCATCTCAATAACAAAGCCCCAGAGGATGCAGGCAGGCTTCATTACGGGCAAGCGGGGGGAGGGTGGCGGGGGCATCAGGTATGTGGAGCAGCGGGTGTCAGGGGGCGCAACGATTGCACGCATACAAATAATATTTATTAATTATCCATTCATCCACAGTGCTTGTTCTCATAGGGTCTCAGGTGAGTTGAAGCCTCCCACCTGACTATGGCGAAGCGGCTGGGTACACCCTAGACTGGTCGCCAGCCAATCACAGGGCACTCAGCCTCGCTCCTATGGACATTTTAAAGTCTTGAAAGAACCCAACGTGTGTTTTGGGGTGTTGGAGGGAGCCAGTGAAAACCCCGCAAGCACGGAGAGGACTCGACTGTGAATCAGACGAGCAAGGCAGCCTCAGTGTGACACTTGATTGGGTCGATTTCGTCGAGCCGAGGTTCGAACGCAGAATCTCAGGACGGTGGGGCGGATGGGCTAACCACTCTACCACTGTACAGCCTTTTAGTCATATGCCCAGTATATTTGCATACAGTATAGTTTTGTTTTTAAAAAGTTGTGAGCAGTTTATTGTTAAAGGAAGTTGCGGTGATGAATTGAGCTGAATCATAGTAAAGTACGAGACGATGTTGCGCAATTTGAAGTTTCTTGATGCAACTGGACTCGCCATCTGCTCTGTATGGGGTGCATACTGGGCTGACTTTATAGACATCCATCCATGTCCCTTTGCTGTCATCTCATTGAATCCAAATGAGTGTTTGTTTTTCCGCCATGTTTTTAAAAACAAATACGGCCGTCAACATTTCCAAGCCACAATAACAAACACGAGAGGCGTTTGTAAAAGGGGCTGACATAATATAATATAATATAATATAATATAATATAATATAATATAATATAATATAATATAATATAATATAATATAATATAATATGCAGCCTCACAGACGGAAGTTGCGTGCTGGAGCACATGAGCGAGGCGTGCTTTCTCGGGGTCACCTGTCCTACTTCCCTTCTTCGCCCCCCCAAAAAAATTTTTTTAGAGACTGCTACTTACGTGTGGTGCTGCGGGAAGTGGTGCGTCCCGGCGGTCGGTGTGGACACACACAACAGAAGTACAGTTTGGATGCACAGGAGGCACAGCGCGCCGTACGACCGAGCTCCGATCGCCATTTTCTCCATGAAATATTCAACAAAGTGGGATAAATAAGACCACGGGTCGGGAGGACGCAAGACGACGGAAGGGGGTCGAGGGGGACAACAGTCTCCTGCAGCCGAGCTAAGAATAAACCCAGTCCGGGGAGAGGCGGAGGGGAAGGGGGTGGAAAGAAAGTGCGCACCGGGAGCTGGTGGATGGACGAGCGGAGGGCTTGAGGACTCTTCCGCCGCTATCCGGGGGAGAGAATGTCACTCCTTGGCAGTGGAGATGAGGAAGAGGAAGATGCTCCGCCGCCGATGATGATGATGATGATGATGATGATGTGCACCTATTTGCGCTGTCCTCCCTCCCTCGCCGCCGCCGTGCACATTTGCTCCCTGGCTCTCCCACTCTCTCTCCTCCACCGCTGGCTCCGAAGGAACCGACGAATGAGTCAAACCCGCGTTATAGCATGTCAACTGCATCCGGTGGGACGTATCAAATTAAGACCTCCACCGATGACGTTAGCGCCGTGTGTACACCACATATGTGTATGTTGACCTTTTACACGTGACGTCACATTCCTCATGGGAACGCCCCCTCCGGGACGCTGAACGGCAAAAGAGGCACTTGCCTGTATTCCTTTATGTAAGTCTTTTATCTAATCGATTATCCTATAAAATGGTCATATCTTGCTGTGCGTTAGTTGAAGTAGTTGTATGAAGTAGTAGATTCCATGGCTCTATGGGCAATAATAACTTAATTTGTAAAATAACAGTCGCTAAGTCGCTGCGGGTCACGTCCACTTCCATTCAACAATCATTTACTTCCCGCGGTCCGTCGTAGGGCAGTCAAATGATCACGTGACATCGGTGCAAATGGTCAATACATCGGCACATATAAATAAGATATTTGAGGAAAACGTAGTACATTATCGAAGTAGAAAGTTGCATAGTGTTATGCAGTCACATAAGTCACACATTTGATTCAGCTTTGAATTTTAAAATAGTAAAGTAAGTTCAATATTTCCGCGGGAAAAAAATAAAAAAGTTCGAATTTTAAGAGAACACAATCCTATACACATTTTCGAAAAGAAAAGTAAAATATTTCCATTAAAAAACATCTATATTAATGTATGGGGAAAGTAATTTTACAAGAAAGAAGTAGTATTGTTGTCAAAAAAAAATGCTTATTTTCTAGATCAGTCATAACATTTTCAGGAATAAAAAGGTTGTGTGTTTTTTTTTTTAAATGTATATTTTTGTGATGAAAGTTGGAGTTTTCCATGAAAAAAATGTAAATTGGAAGTGGGGAAATGTTTATTTTCAACATAGAAAAACTATTATCTGTATTATCTTTCGATTGGCCATGTTACTGGAACAAAGTTGTGTATGTTCAAAGATAAAAATCAATCAACAGCCTTCATATGGCTACTGATACTGATTTAAAAAAAAAATAATACTTTGTGCTCTTGTAAATATTACCTTCGTTTCATAATCATATTTACTTTTCTTTCCTTCCAGTTATTCACAGGTAATTAAGAAAAATGCCATAAAATTTTTAGTTGATGTGTTTGATTTTAGAACTGCTAAAAATGAGTAAACTTTCACAGTTAATTAAAAAAAAAGTCATTACATTTTCAGTTAATGTGTTTAATTTTAAAACTGCTAAAAATGAGTAAATTTTCCTAGGAAGAGAGAGAGAGAGAGAGAGAGAATTTTTTAAAGTCAATCTTTTCAGTGTACACAATAAACAATTAGGGCATCTTTTAAATCATCTACTGTCGTGGTATTTAAAATTCTGAAATTCAGATCACATCACTTCCTGTTCTGACTCTGGCTTTACAGAACTGTGAGTGCAAGACAATCCTCCCCCCCCTCCAAGCAGCCAACTGAGTGACTGGGCGCATCTGGCCCCCTCCTCCTTCACATGTCCACCCTCCTCAGACCATTTCCTCGCCAAATTCGGAAAAGTCAAGCACAGAAAAACAAACTAGGGGCTTTATCCTGGTCATTAGAGGCGGAGACTCCTGAGGGGCGGATATGGCACTCACTGGGGTGTAAACATTCAGTGCATCACCTTGGGGGCCTCCAGCTCTTCAAATCACATTTGTTTGACTTGAGCTGGATTTACATTGTAGGCCCAAGTGCCTAATTCTGATTTAATGCCATATTTTGACTAGCTATTTGAGAAAAAGCAGGATACTGTATTTTCGAGATTAAAGTAAGATGTTTTCGAGATCTTTAGACACATTTGAAAGAAAGAAAAAACTGTTAAGTCAAAACATTACAAGAACAAAGTTGTATATTTTGAAAGACAAAGTTGTATATTATAGAGATAAACAGTTGTATGTTTCTAACAGCAAAGTCAGAATTTTTAGGAATATTGCGTGTGAAAAGCTGTTCTTAAAAAAAGTCATATTTTCAAGATGAGGTTATATATTTCCGACTTTAAAGTCAGATTTTTTTTAGATAGTCATATATGTGAGGGAAAATGTCAAACATTTTCATAGTAAAAAGTTGTATAGTTTCAAGATAAGTCGAATATTTGAGGTTTATTTTGGAACATTGTTACAATATAGTAGCATATTTTCAAGAAAAACAAGCCTGATTTTCAAGATAGAGTTGTACATTCCCCAAGTCAGAAATTTTCAACGTAAAAAGTCATACCATTGAGCGAAAATTTCAGACATTTTTCAAAACTAAAATTGGTACCAAAAACAAAACCCAGATAAATCGTTTGATATTGATATTTGATATTGACGTTGGAATATGATGAGAATAAAGACATGTATTTTTGAAAAAGAGAAAAGTTATATATAGGGTGCCTGTATGTCTATGTTGGTGATTGTTGTTTCAGTATTTGTTTACCGACTGGTAGTTTGAAAACTAGTTTTCCCTTATACCTAAAATAAAGTTGTTTGAATCTTGAATATTTTGGAGATAAACGATTGCAGACTTCTGACATTAAAGTCAAAAAATTAAATCAAGATAAACTTTATATTTCACAGTAAAATGTTGCATAGTGTTGAGATCAAAGTCAGAATTGTACAAGAATAAAGTTGTATATTTGTGATAAACATAATGTATGGATATTTTCATGCACATTTGGAGCATGTCTGCTTCCTAACTCTTAAGCTATCCAATTTGAATACAATTGAGTGCGAGGGGCAATTAGCAACATTGCTGCGTTAGCTACCTTGCCGCCATGCTGTCATCAACTATTGAGGCTGGGCTTTTCACAGGTAACATAACAGAAGGGCAGGCCGGGCACGTCTCTTTGTTTCTCATGAACAGGAGGCCCTGAATAAACATAAGCTTATGTTATGCTAGTACATTTTAGTGGCACAACATTTCCTCTGGCTACAAATCGGATGCTGTTGGCTTTAAGGGCAAACGTGGGGTTGGCTGCACGGAAAGCCTGAGATGAGATCTAATTCAGCATGAAGTCGAGCCCCACGCACCCCACCCATTCCAAGACTGGCGCATGGTCGCCACTATCAGCTGTTTGTTTATACTATGTAGAGACCTCCTCTTCAATAGCCATCAATTTAAAGGGGATATATTATGAGTTTCCTTGCCAATGACCAGGAAGCTAGGCAGGGGGAAGCGCAGCCATTTTCAAGCACTGTACTATCATGTCAAAGCCAAAAGGTAAGCAGAGCTGCAATGTTTGCACAACTAAACGTTACATACTCAAATGTTTGGCAAAGTTCATTTGTGATTGGCAAAGTCTCCGCTGCATGTGCCACATGTTGCAACACCCAAGCTCCGCCCCCGACCACTATGGATATTAACTCCATACACTGCAGGGTCCTTTCATAATGTGTTCCGTCTTCAAGTGTTCTATAACAACTAAAAAAAAAAAAAAAGGATCACATACCATTCCCCATTGTGACAACTGACAATTCCCCGCCTTGAAATACTAATAGTTAATGAACAGCCCTGGGCATTAAATGAGGAACTATAGTATACTGTATGTATGCATGCATGTTTTTCTGTCGCCCTGCTGCTGGTTCAATAATCTAGCTGGAGGGCAAAAATCGCTCATGATGTTGATAAATAGCTTTTTCCACCAAATGTGTCAGCCGTATTTCCATCGATAACATTTTGGGGGGAAAATAACAAAAATTGAATATTTCACTTCCACTTGGGGAATTACTCCGCGTTTATTTATTTTATTTTATCTCTGTCTATCAAAAAAAGAAGAAATGTTCACAGTGGTTTTGTCCCCACCGCTGACAAGAGTTTTTTTGCTTTGCCTCTGTGTGTGTGTGTGTGTGTGTGTGCGCGTGTGTGCGTGTGTGTGTGTGCGTGTGTGTCTTAAGGAAGTAGCAAAAGAAAGCCACACAGCAATCTGCAGGTTTGCCGCACAGCACTTCTGTCCGCACCCTGACAAGGAGGGGGGGAAATTGTTTTGGAAGAGACGACAAAGCACGGCAAAGACCTCAGCAGGAGTTCAAAAACAATCCAAAGATCTACGACAGCTGCCCCCCACCCCCGCCCGTGTATGCTGACAAACACGCATGCCAAGTCAGAACTCTTGCTGCTTTCTTTTCTTCTTCTTTTTTTTCCACAGGAGGTAAAATAAAAGAAACCTCCCCCTACCACTCCCCGGGGGACTCATTTTGGAGGAATACTTAAGTGGGATACGTGCCGATTTTTAAAAACATGGCCCTGGTTGATCTCTTATACTCTGCTGCCACCTGCTGGCCGTTTTTTTTGTAATAACTACCATTGCTTTAAGTGACCTCTTCATGTCGGAAGCTGTATCAAAGCCTTCTGCATGTTTTAGCAAAAAAAAAAAAAAAAAAAACAGAAACGTAAAAATACGTTTTGGGGAGTGAAGGACAAAGTATTAAAAACGTATTTATACGTTTTTGGGTTTGAATGAAGATTTATGAGGTTGTTGATTGGCGATAAGGGAGGTGGAAAAAAATAATCACTCAACCACAGGATAATCACATCTGATAATCCGTTTTTTGCTGGTGGTGGTAAAAATACTAAAATTAGGCCAATTTATTACCTCGCTCAAGTGGGCATTTGCACCCCTCCAAAAATTTCAAATTTATAGCATTTCCCTCCCTCGTACCAACGCAACAAAAAGCAATCATCATTGATGGATTTATTGGCAATACTCTCCACGGTGGCATTAGTGATAAGAGAAGACTCGAAGACTGATGTTGACAGGCTGACTCATATTGAACTTCTCTGCCGACTCACAGCCACCTTGACTCGCTCCTTTCCATTTCAACAAGCCTTAATCGCTCAACTGACAGCCACTGACGCCCTCTCAGAAACGCGGATGCAAATTTCATTCGGAAATGTTTGTTTTTTGATTTGCATGTCATGATGGATGAACATTCTCAATAGGAATGAAACAAAAAAACTCACAAATTGGGTCACTTTGCATCTCATGTTGCAACACATTTAGACATGTATTAGCAAATACTACAAAGTGATATTTTTCTCATTAAAACAACAATTTTTTGTGGGAGGCTAGAACCGAATTATGGCATTTCCATTCATTTCAATGGGGAAAGACGATTTGAGACATACGGTAAGTGATTTGGGTTATGAGTGTGCTCAAGGAACAAATTAAACTTGTATCACAAGGCACCACTGCTTGTACGATGATAAATATTAAAATGTTACTTAAAACTTCACCTGCACATTAAAGATTTTATGATGGTGTCAGTTTGTAGTCTGAAACAAATTCTGACAACTATAATTCATCTTTCAAGTCATCTCCGTTTGATCAATGAATTGTTTCCTTTGAATATCAAAACACGTCCATGTTTGAGTCCTTGTGTAATCCACCTCGCATTTATATCGATGCCACTTTGCCAACATCAACAACACGAAAAAAACACATCACAGTCAGACCACGACGCTCTGCAATCCTCCTTGACTGCAAGACACAAACACAGCCAAGCGGCGATGTCGGGCCGCAAGGCACCCTGGGATTTTTCATGCTCAAATGTCAGAGCATTTCATCCTGATGATGATGACTCACTCCCCCTTGCTCTTAGTCTGCATGAAAGAACAACAGCGCCAATTAATGAGGCAACCTCCTTCCGTGCAACAGTGGGACAACAAGCACTATATCAAATGTTACCGCGAGGAAGGCCGTGCTAATATGGAACATATATATGAATATATATATGTAAAAAAAAATGCACGTTAATCATCTATCAACCCCATGAGATAACCCCGCCCCCCTCCCTCCAAGCACCCACCCACCCCACCGTGCAAGTGAAAAACGGAGCAAGACTCAGCCTTCATTGACATGCTCTACTAGAGGCCTAATGGCCCCTGGGTAATGGCTTCTTTGGTTTTCAGGATATCCTCCCTCATGCATGCATCAAAGCCCGGATTGAAGAGGCTATAGTAAAACAAGAGGTGGCGTGAAAGAGACATCGGGGCCACACAGGGAGCGCCTATGAAAAGGCTCATACGCTGACATTTTAATAGGGGGGGGAGGTAAATAATACAATACACAGTGAAACTTGGGAAATTGAGCACTATTGTTTCAGTGATAGTGAACTCTTTTACCAGGTGGGAAAATGCAGTCAATCAGTTTATAAAAACCTGGGACATATTAAGGATAATGTTCTTTTGAATAGCTAGCGTAAAAAAAAATAGTTGGCTTACTGTGTGAAATTACACAGTCAAGTACATTTTTTGTTGTCTTCCTTTTTCTGAAAACAGATCCATTCTTTGCTGCTGTGCACTTCTTGGAGCTCATTTGCATAATATCCGCCCCCAGTACAGTACTACGTTTCTGCACCCAAGCATGGTCAGCTACGCTGGGTGAAAATTCAGGGCCACTTTCAAGTGGTAGCCTAGACTACACTGCCTGAAGCGCCATCATGCGGAACCACACACAACCGCAAACAAAGCAAATTTGGTGAAGCAGCGTTCAGTTGTTATGCTGTATCCAAATGGAATAAGCTGCCAACAGAACTGTAGTTTGCCTCCAGTGTAAATACTTTTAAATCCAGATTAAAAATCTTTTTTTTTCTAGGGATGGTCGATACCACTTTTTTCAGACAGATAATAGACAAATAAATAAATAAAATAAAAAATAAAAAAAACGACCCCCACCCCCCAAAAAACTGACAAAATTTAAAGAAAGACCTCTACATCCCAGTATAGGCATTTTCCTTAAAATTGCATGAAATTAATGGCAATTTTATATTCGACTAATTTCTAGCTGCTGATTGTAAAACAGCCACAAGAACTTAAAATAAGGCTGATACATCCCTACTTTTTTCCCCCTTGCCTATGATTAAGGTATTTGTAGAGCATTTGTATAATAAATCCATCCATCCATCCATCCATCCATTCATTTTCTTAACTGCTTGTCCTCACAAGGGTCGCGGGGGGCTTTGGGCAGTAGGCGGGGTACATCCAGAACTGGTTGCCAGCCAATCGCGGGGCATGTATAATAATTTTTTTCCAAAATGATACTCTTGCTCTGTTCGTGCTTTTGGTCATTTTTATCCCTCTCTCTTTGAAATACCCTAAATCTCTTTAATTTGTTTTGCCTATAAAGCTGCTCAATGCAGAAAATTCCATTTCAAAACGCTACTGCCACGTGTAGCCGAAAAATGACACTGCACACTCCCTTTTGCACATACACGCTGCAGACAGAGGGTGAAAAAGCGAAATCGGATTCCAGCCTAAAAAGTATTGGCCAGAGGCTTGTAGGAGTACATTGTGAACAGGTCAAATATTAATATGCTAATCAGAAGATGTTTTAGTCATAAACTGTCAAATAAATATATTTTCTGGCAAATTCCTCCGCAGAGCTGCTTTAAGTAAAACCACTTGTACTTTGAAGACACTTGACACATAATAGAAACACTCAAGATGATTTTTGCAAAGAAATACTGTCATTTTATAGGTACGGATCAATTCATATGTCGGCCTGCAACGTTAGAACACGTCTTTCGCCATCACTGGTAACCTGGTACTGAATTTCAAATTGCATAATACCATCAAGACAATAGCTCACTTCTATTCAGGGCACACACCTCCTCCCCTTTCCACTCTCCACCATTCCTGTCTCGTTTGCATCTTCATCTCTCATCATCCCGTCTTCTCCGCCTTTGCTGACCCGTAAGCGACCCGGGGCGGCGAGACCAAACATTGTCCAAAATGTCCATAATGCTTGTTTTTGGGAGGGAGCCTATGCTATACGATTGGCTAGGGGAACATCCATAGCTACTTTCAAGCATACTACACTGTCTAAATCACAATCATGTTGAGCTAAAGATTAAGAATATAAAAAAAATACGACTTTTTTTTACAACCGGTAACCGAGCCGCTTAAAATGACTCCATCAGACCGCGGCGACTATACAACAATAAATGCAGGTTTGCCTTTTTTTCCCCTTCTATGTGGTCTCAAATAAAGCGTGGCCATGCTCATGACAAATTGGCTGGTGCGAGTGTGCCCTTTGTAGATAAGAGTGGCAGGTCGTGACCAAAAAAGGAGGCATACGACTGTTCTAGCGTCACCGCAGAGTGAGAAGTGTTCACCCACTCGCCCGCCAACCCGCCCTGCCTTCGCTTTAAAGAGCATCTTAATTGGCATTAATACTGTTGATAAGGACTTAATGGGGGAATTAATAGATAACACACTTCGGAGACCGCTTCTTCACAGTCACACTGAGTGACGCACAAACACCCGCGCACACACACATGAAACTAGTCAGCATATTTTACCACCATAGATGGACTGAGTAAAAATTCATAGTGAGGGAAATTCAAAGCTCAGGCATGATTAATATAGACTCACAAAGGATCAACTTTTGAGAATTAATGCAGATCAGGGTTTTGGAATTTTCATTAAAGTTAGTTTTTATTTAATTTCAAGTTTTGTTTTGTTTTAATTTATCAGTTTTAATTAGTTTTTACTTCAGAGTGGGTTCATTTGTTTTCATTATTTTTTTTAATGCTTTGATACAAGCATAGCTTTTATTAGTTTCTGACAAGTGTTTTTATTTTTTCTATTGTGTGTATTTTTAGTGTGCAAGATTTAAAAAAACATAGTACATACATAGTGTAGTAAAAATTCAACAAAAATATTTTAAAAAATCAACAAAAATATTTTAACGATATTTTACAAACAACCATTCACAAATCAAATAAAATCAAGTACACAGACATTGAATTAAAAAACATCTAAACTAGGATCATCTCACTTTCCTATTATTATGGTTATCATAATAATAATAATAATAATAATAATTATTATTATAATTATAGTAATAGTAATAATAATAATAATAACAATAATAATAATAGTAATATAATAATAATAATAATAATTATTATTATTATCACCAAGTTAACTTCTTAAGTGGATTAGGTCTTGAATTTTTATTGCTAAGTATATATAATGAGAACACCTGTGACCTATAGCGCAGCGCTTATCTTATTTTTTGCTTTGTTGCCCCCACAGGAAGAAGAAAATATTTCACACCGCCACAAACTCCCTATAATAGCTATAAAATTGTTGTAAGCACACAGCCGCAGAAGAGCTAATACTCTTTGACAATGAGAGCGCCACTGCCACCTACTGTAGTGGATGTGCAATAGTCAAGCAAATGTAACGGAGCAAGGTAAGCTGGTCATAGTAACCACTAGGGACTGCTTATATGCTTCGGTGCTGCTATTCTTGTTGCGAGAGCCCCTTATTGTTGTTTTGATGATGCTCACCACCAAGACGCAACAACAGCGGAAAGTACTTTATTATGCCAGGTCTGTCTTGGCTGTTATGCTGTCAACCATACCACACACATGGGCCACTCGTAGATGGGCCCCGCATGTATGTCTGGCGCCACGGCCAAAACATCTGCGAACATTACCGTCCTGCCGTTCTCTTCGCCAAACGTGTTTGGATTGTCCAGCTGACAGAGGCTACTCATAATCATCCCTTAGCCAGTTATACGGTATACTGTATATGTGCTGGCTTTTTTTTTCTCTCTTTTCTGTGGTCCACAAGACGCATTCAATAGAGCGCCGCACATTGAGAGGGGAGGCGAAAAGGAAATGGGAAAAACTAGCCAAGCAGGTGAAACACACAGCTGGCCTCTTATTGACAATGCTCCTGAGCACCTATCATGAAAGCAGCAGTGCACGTCTCCCTTTATTCAAGTTAATGGTTTTCTTATGGTTCTTTTATCCCGGGCTTGAAAAAGTGTCGCGTAAATGGTTAATACTATTAGTGCTATTATAATCATTAAATCATTCCCAGCACCCTGCGCGCTCTAATTGAATACCGACAACGTGCATTACAAATGAGGGCACAAGAGGTTGTTTTTGTGTTTGTTTTCTGCGGTCCGGTTCAGTCAGTGTCGTCTCTCTCTGTCTCTCTCTCCCCCCCCCCCTCTCACTCCACCCCCCTCCCCCCTCTCCCTCTCCTCCTGAGCGGCAGGTTTGGGCTTTTTTCCCAGAAATGTGTTAGATGGACGGAGGGTGGCAGATGCTATCCTGCTCTCTCAGAGGAGACTTCAACACGTGGAGAGTGGCTAGGCTGGTCATATTAAACACACCATGTGCATCCTGCATGTGACTCTCTCTCTCCCTCTGTGTGTGGATGTGTGGCCTATAAATTTTTTTTTTTTTTTAAAAACAACAACCCTGGAGTGAGCCATCCAGTGGCAAACGGCGGGTATACTTCAATATCACAACAGACATGAATCAGCAAGATGAAACCGATTTCCTGCATTCTTAAGCAATAAAAACTTTCTATAAAGCGCCCGATACAATATTTATGTTGTGAAAAGTGCATTTATCATCAGGCTCTGCCGACTTCCCATTGTGTGCGTTTGTGTGTACTGTTTGCGTTTATCAGGTTGGGGATATTGCTGCAGTCTGCCGGCAAATCTGTCTTGCTGTCATAACAATAGATCTGGCGGGTGATGGCGATCTATCATTTTGTCAAGCTATCTCTGCTTGACATGGTCTGCTCGTCCCATAGGGCTGCACAAATAGCTCGACATGCCTTTTTTGGAAGGTGTGTCTCACCTGAAGCGGGGTACACACATACTGACAATTGGAGCATTTTTCCATCCCTCAGTCACCAAAGACGCAATTGTCTGATACCTGGAAAATATTATTCTGCGGGATTATCATACGGTATTATTTCAGATAATACTAAATGCTATATTGGTTGACAGTTCAACAGTTCTAACATTATCCAACCTTTTTTGCTGGATCTGTCGCTATTGGAAACTGGCTGTGTAGCTTACTTTGCGCCGGTACGGCATTGGAAATAGCTCAGCTTGCGTTGGCTCTGACCACTAGCGACTGCAGCAGTAGCACTATATTTTCCATGATTCTTAGACACGGAAGCAAAAAGTAGTTCTAGTTCCAAAAACACGCCTTCTATCAATTTGGTATGGACCACTGATCTGAATATATGACTGGTTAGCCGATAGCCCATACACGCCGTGTAAACCGTTGAAGCAACAGGGCGGCCATCTTGCTCCTCCCATCTCACGAGCAGACTACTGTATAAACTATAAAGTATACGTACAGATTAGACATACACAGATTATAGGCAGTTAGTATAGGGCCAGGGGCGGGGTTGGGTGGGGGTTTTGTGTCGGGGTGGTCACTATTTTTTAAAAATTTAATAAAAAATAACACTGCTTTGAAGACCTCCTTTTTCTCTTATCACTCCAGACCCCAATACTAGATTTGACAGAGGCATCTTTTGTTGAATTACAGTTATAATTATTTAATTAAAAAATATACCTCTTGTAAACATCATTAAGCATATAATTTATACATGTATTTAAGACAAGCTTTAAAATGTCTGAAGTCCTCTTGTTTATGTCTAAAAAATTCAAAACATCATAAATCATGCTGTTTCTACTAAGTACTGTCTCAAATGTTCTCCAATTTTGACACTTAAAAGTAAAGGATCGTATGCCGAGAAACGTTTCTTGGGAGGAGCAATATGGCGGACTCGCGGCTTCAAAAGTCTTGGCCTATCGGCTATCTAGTCATATATTCAGAACAGTGGTATGGACGCAAATGTAAATTTGCAATTAAATAGGAAGGAATTTAACAGTTAAATTCTCTTTTAATTGGTTTAACGTATGAATCACTAGGACAACTGCGTGATTGAAATACATATGGCAAAACAAAAAACAAAAACCAAAACGGGACGCCAGGACGTGACCTGCTTAATATCGGGGTAAAACATTGTTTTGGGTTGGTGAAATCTGTCGGGATACGGGACCCAAGGCTCAAAATTGGGACGTCTGCTCACCTTACATTAAAGTTTCATAAAAATTGTACCTCAATTCATGTTAGACCTTTCCTCCATAAACTGCTTGAAAAACAGTCTGGGTCAACAATTATAAACGCTTAACCTGTTCAATAACGATCGTAAATTCTTTTGCGCGATCAGCACAGAATCTGTCGGCTTCAGGAACTCGAAAATGGAATGATGGTCAATTAAGAAGCAAACTGAAGCTCGCTGCCAAATAGAAATTGAGGAGCAAATGTTTGTGTCGAATGTGTGTACGTATCCCACCATTGCAAAAATGAAGAGCAGTTACCAGAAAAATGAATAGCTAGCCTAGCATTAATTACTTCTTCTGCTACTACTAGTCTGTGCCTTGTGGCACCATGCTGCCGCTCATAGGTCACTCTTGGTACTGTCAGAAATCTAGTCTTTTTTTCCACATTTTCAGTTCAGATGTAAAAATGTGTGGATCCTGCTTTTCGTACAGCGATGACGCCGAGTTCTACCGGGTGTCGAGTCCGCATGCTGTTGTTTAGGGAGTGGGAGATATTCAAGATGGACGAACAGCATCGTGAGGCTTATCTCAATTAACTCTTTGACTGCCAAAAACGTTAAATAACGTTTAGTAAAATCCTATGGAGGAGTGCCAAAGACGTTAAAAGACGTTTTTTTCAAAACCGAGGTGAAACTAACCATTTTCTATTGTTGATTACTGAAAAACGGAATAAGGTAGAAACAAACACTTTTTTTCTGATGAAAGATGAGAGTCCAATCTTTTATTTGGTAGTATGTGTGTTTCCATAGTCCAAACACATAATTTTCTGTGGACCTTGAAAGGTCAGTCAAAAATTCTTAAATCGGCTGGCACCCACGGCATCCCTTTTCTGAAAACGTCTGGCAGTCAAAGAGTTAATCTAATGGTTGGGTAATCAAGACATCTGCACACATGTGGGAGCACATTCTTCTTCCGTTTGATTCTCTCGTTTGAGCAAAGACCAACACTGAGGTATGCTAAACGCAAATTTTGCAGGCTAAACAGATGAATTAACAAATAGCCTGAAGTGGACCTTGAGTGAATACTACTAAACGTGCTCTCGCACGTGCCTGTGGAATGTGCTCCAGCATGCGGGTTACAACAGAGATAAACAGGCATCCTTTCACTTTGAGCCTCTTCGCAAATCTCCAGCCTCTTTGTTGGTGCTAAGCTGAAAGGCGGGACCTGCCAGTGGCGTAGTAGACGGGAGATTAAGACCTGAATAAAAAAAAAAAACAGATTAATCAGTTCGTGTTTGTGTGTGTACGTGTGCGCTTTTCACTACGTCAATGTTTCACGTCAACTAGTCCCATGCATGCAAACGTTGCACCGTGCCGAACGTTAGACAATCTGAGTTACATCGGTAATTAAATTAACTCGTGACCTCTTAGACAAATTATATACTCCTCAAAAAAGTCACTGAAAAGCAGATACGACGTAATCCGCAGAACGTGACGGACCATAATCCATCAGATAGGTAAAAACGACGACGATGTGAAAGGGGATTGTGTGAGGCCACACTATTAAATCAGTGGCCTGCCTCAATTTGAAGATATGATCTGACACGCTTGAGGAGACTTTTAAGATATTCGTCACAAGGGAAAGCAACAAGTGGTGATAAACAAAGGCTAAAAATGAACCCAACATGGTTATTTTTGATCATTTATTCAAGGCTAACACATTTGTTCCGATGAATACTGACAATTGAATCTGAGACTGGGCTACCCAAAGCATGCCATAGTTTGACTGGGATGTCATAACCACCGTGATGTCATAACCCTTGGATGTCAGAATAGACGCAAGACCTACTCTGTGCTTCCTTAAAACCTGGTGTAAGGTGCCATAAACCAATTAAAATTGTCATCACCAGAGATAGGCGATATGTTTTTTTCAAGACTGATTGTTATTATTAGAAGTCAAGGAGGCTGATAGCGGATATTTGAAACTGATATTCATTTTCAGTAAAAGGGAAAATATTGGCATCAAAGTTTTTTAAAATACAAAATCTAACTCTTAGCTTCAATGAAATGTCTCTAAGCATGCTTGTATTTTTATTGAACAACTTCTGAACAAAATCTTGAAAAATCGGCAATGTTAAATCTAACACAAATAAAGAGCTTATGTGTCCGCACCAATTAGTGTAAATCTAACACTTTTCAAAGTGTCGCTTTTTTCCCCCCACACTTAACCAGTGTTACTCCAACGCTTTAAAGTGCATATTTGACCGAACACTGGAAATTTAACACTGTTGCTGTGGACATGCTTGTTTAAAAAAAAATCGTTCCGGGTCATCAGCATGCCTTAAAAGTCTAATGAAAACTTAAACAAATACTATAAATAGCCCTATTGTTTTCTACAGTAAATAAAGTTTTATTAAATCTCAAAATAACTCTTTAAACTTTCACTTTATTTGACTTTATTTTAAATTTAACTCTTTGACTGCCAGACGTTTTCAGAAAAGGGAAGCCGTGGGTGCCAGCCGATTTAAGCATTTTTGACTGATCTTTCAAGGTCCATAGAAAATTTTGTGTTTGGACTATGGAAACACACATACTACCAAATGAAAGATTGGACTCTCACCTTTCATCAGAACAAAAAGTTTGTTTCTACCTTATTCCGTTTTTCAGTAATCAACAATAGAAAATGGTTAGTTTCACCTCTGTTTTGAAAAAAACGTATTTTAACGTCTTTGGCACTCCTCCATAGGATTTTACTAAACGTTATTTAACGTTTTTGGCAGTCAAAGAGTTAAAGAAAAACAAATGGTGAATTCCCAGAGTCAGCCACATCTCGTCTAAATTTAACTGAAAATTTTAGTTAACACAGTTTTAAATTCATCTCTTATCAGCTGCTAGATTACCTTTATTTATCACATTGCCAAATATCGGCTTAGCTAATCGGTCCGTCCAATAATCGGTATACCCCAAGCCATTACCCTGGTCTGCCATTTCAGAATGCACATACCAACGGTTTGCTACACCACAAAACACGATACAACTTCATGTCTTTTCACTCCTAGACTTTCATAACACATGCATCACCACCTTTAAAATAATAATAATAATAATAATCTAAAACCATTATTAGGTGTCTTATATTAATAACATATCAGTGATACTGTTTCATCAAAATAAAAAAACAAACTTAAGAATTAGCTTAAATCAGCCTGTCTTGAGGGGGCGGGTCAGTAAGTAAGCAAATACGCCAGTAATTACCCCGCCCCCTCTACTTAAGGGCCAATACTAAGTATGTCTTTAGATAGCATGATAATTGGAGGCGGAGCTCGGGGCTTATACTTTGGCTATTGGATGCAACACTCCATCACTAAGTGGCGAAATTGCACTTCAGTGAGTAGGAGGATACGTGCATGCACAGTTGGGATTCGAAACCCGACAATTTCATTGAGCTTTTTTTTTTTTTGTTGAGAAAAAGCCGACTGATTTGAAGGTTTTTGTTGACCCTTTAACAAGCCAAACTTCCTCACTCCAAGGACATTCGGGTGTGTGACGTTTTTCTGTTCCTGAAAACCGTCTCTAATCTTCTTACTAAGCATTTTCCTTCACTGTGACCCTGACTGGCTGCTGACTCCTGCTTTTGGGTGCACCTGGTCGTGCCGGCACCCCCACAATCGTGTCCCTAAAGCTCAATACAACAACACTGTCTTCTTCCTAATTTCTAAGTGCGTGTCTGAGTTTTCTGTTTGTGCTAAAATACGCCTGTTAGTATTCATTGACCGTAAGTCACTGTGACTAATAGCAGGAATATCAGTCCTGTCAAACCTGGCAGACGGATGACCAGGATGCGGAAAGCGTCTGCTGATGACTGGGCCGCAGATAAAGGGAAGCGGATGGCAGGATTGATCACCGGACGAGGATTTTGAAATTAGCCGGCGTGTATTGGAATGGGGCGGGGTTGATTGCAAATGGCAAATGAGGAGAGAATTACTCACTGTATAATCTGTGAAAAATTGCAAATACTGCGGCCAACACATTGGAAGCAAAATGCCTTCATCTGCTTTAAGCATGTGTGTTTTACTGCTCAGCCAATGAAATAAAATAAAGTGACAGTCATGCGCATTTTATCCGCTTTGTCCTTGACTTGTCCTGGAAAAGAGAGGTAGATTTTTTTGCTCTATTTGTTACTCTGGAGACAGAAGCGGGCGGTGACTATGGCAGAATTTTAAACGGTAAATAAGGCGGTAATGGGCTTTGAGCCTACTGTCATCTCCAGTCTAGTTCTGGCTATCACACAGGATATTAGCAGATAAATCTAAATGGCTTCCATTTGAGGCGGAGCACAATGGCTATTGATCAGACAACCTTTTGCGGAGTGAGGGGAGGCGAGGGCGAGTTTATTAATTAGGGATTGACAGCCAATTCCCGCCTCTTATTCACCGACGGACAACTCGGGAATCCTGATGAGCCGGGGCCCCCGTTGCATTTGTCAACGCCGAGCTCCGCTCTGCCAGCAAACACAATAAGCGCTATCGCAGAAAATGGAGCGCTGACCCCACCCGGTGCTCAAACCTGAGCACAATGTGAGATCAGCTGCTTATTCGAGTGGAAAATGACCAGCCAACCTTCTTACGCTCACATCTTCATTTTCTTGGCCTTTGGTACCGAGTGACCTGTCAGCATTATGTCACCGCTATCGTTTTTTGCGGTAGATTTTACGAATACAGCTTCATACTTCATCTATTGGAAGATCTACAGTGGCAAAAAAAAAAGAAAAATTATATATAAATATGTATTATGGGGTGTCAAATTTAGTGTGTTAAACCACATCAAAATTTAGCAGTAATAAATTCAATAATAATGCATAAGTTTGTGGAGACTGGGGTCAAGTTGTATTTTACAATTTTAAAAATGTGTAAAATTTCACAAGTTAGAAAAATGCGCTGAGCTGCCACCAATGTCTTACAAATGCAATTATGCCATCTAGTGGCAGAAAAATGACCTCAATGACCTGGCGGCCCCACGACTCTGGCTGGATTTTGAAGTGTTCGGTTTAGGTGAACGGTATGGGAATTCTTTTTTTTTTTTTGTTTTACACGCACACACGCATGTACGCACGCACGCACACACACACACACACACACACATACAAAAAAAAAATGGGAGAACAATGATGATGACATGTCAAATGATCAATACTGAGCTCTCGCCGAAAAATAAAAATAA
Organism: Vanacampus margaritifer; assembly: GCF_051991255.1. NCBI lineage: Eukaryota > Metazoa > Chordata > Actinopteri > Syngnathiformes > Syngnathidae > Vanacampus > Vanacampus margaritifer. Next base: position 5,906,818 of record NC_135439.1, on the reverse strand, counting down.
AAATAAAAAATAAAAATAAAAATAAATAAAAATGACCTCAACACAAATCAATATCACACTCATTTTTATCAATGACTAAAAGATGCAGCCATATTTCTATTAATAAAAAAAATTCCACTTTGTGTTAAGAGTATGAAACATTAAAAAAATTGTTTATTGTAAATTTAGAACCAATATAAAATTTGCGATTAATCATGCGATTAATTAAAAGATTTTATCACCTGAAACCCCTAATATATATATAGTCTTTATTTATTTAGAGCTCTGACATCATCAGACCACAATGCACTGCAACAACATGGCGACCCCCAACATCTTTGGAAGTTGATTGGCTATCGAGACATATCCCCGCTTGTTCTGGCACCTCCAGCAATATCTTCATGGCGGACTCTGATAGAATACAAGGCTTTTTCAACTGATTGGGTCGCTAAAGCATTGAAGATTGGCTCTGGACTGTACCTCGGTGCTATAATCCAGCCACCCTGCGTTGTTCTCCCTCACCTCCCCCCATACGCGCCGATACGGATCTGATCCCCTGCGCAATTTCATGCCTGCTTTGCCCTCTTCTCCTGCTGCAAAGCATCAATTACTCACATGAAACAAGTTTTGCCCCCTTCACAAACTCCATCCAGACACCTCCACATCTAGCTGAATGCACAATTTTACCTTCTGCAATTTAACTTTTTCTCAGTATGATGAAATCATTTAAAGGAGACATCATTTTGTATAAAAGCGAGCCCTCATCCCGCCCGATGTAATCCTGGGCCTGTCTTGGGCTTGTCATGCCTCTTGAGCTGTGGTAAGCTAAAGCCTGTGCTAGGTTAAAGTTACTTCAAGCTAACAGTAGTGATGTTCGGCGGCAGGCCAATGCTTCAAAGCGTACCATGACGCAGGGTTTGACAGCATTATAAATACCTCATGCAGTGGCTCGATTCAAAATGTCTTCCTTTGATAGCGCTGCAGTCAGCTGAGAGTTTTGCCAAAGATATTGTAGTTTGTACACTGCTCGGAATCTTTTTAAAATACGGTGCTGGCCGCTTAACTCATTCACTCCCAGTCATTTTCATTGAAGCAACCCCCTTTGCTCCCGTCTGGTTTACTGGATTTTGACAGATTTTTTTAAGGCCCACAGAATATTGTGTTCTATTGCTATAAAAACATAGAACCTACCAAAAGAAATATTACAGTCTCTTCTTTAATCAGGAAAAAAAGCATATTTCTATCTGTTCCCGTTTTGCAGCAATTAGCATTAGAATATAGCTAAATTTCATCATTATTCACAAATCTGTTTAAAACTGTGGGATGAAAGTGTTTTTTTTTTTTTTTGCAACATGGCCCTGGTTGATCTCTTATACCCCCCATCCCCATTTTTTTCCACAGTCACTCAGAAGCAATATGTTTCAGTTTCAGTAAGTCACTTACTGCCCCACCCTTGACCTCCATCTCTGCCAGACTAATCCCAGGTTAATGACTGGACCCAAGCATGTCACTTAAAGACAGCACAGTGACACACACTGACACACACACACACACACACACACACACACACAAACTATTTGTCCTCGTTAAATTCTTCACATCTCATGCCTTCAAGCATTGCAATGTGCACTATAAAGACGCACAGCATCCTTATCGCAGGGCGGCAAAAAGTGTGCGACATTTTATTGGCAAGCCGCGGAGCTCAGCAACAGGTCAAGGGGTAATAACACTGACATATGAAATGAACAATACAATTTATGGCTACTTTTTGGTGCGAAATCTCATAAAGCTCTGTGGACAACATCCTATGGGAAGCAAAGGGGGGTAAAGTGGCCTGGATTAAAAGTTTTGACTGAAAAATATATTTAATGGGATTCTGAGGTGACCTGAATATTCGTTCAACATTAAAATAACTATAAACTTAAAATCACTTCCAGCTTATACAGTAGAACTGCGGGTGTCTTTGACACTTAATTCTGTAGTTTCGCCGAGTTTGTGTATCCAATTTTGTTTCAATAAAACCATTAGATATTGTTGTAGGGGTTTATTTACCAGGGTACCTGGAGGAGACAAATACAAGTGGGCGAAAAACTTTAATAACCACTGAGTAAATTAGTTAAAAAAAAATAACCTGATTGCTAGGGTTTTATATACATATTTGTTTTGTGGCTGAATTTAGGTATTGCGTCTTAAAATCAGGTGTGTGTAATAGAATGACGGTACATCAATAATCCCAAATAGCCCAAATAATGTTGTAAAATGAACCTACTGCCGTCGCTTTCTGTAGGCGTAAAATGCAAGATTGGAGAAGATTCAGTCATTCTCTCTTCTTCTTTCAAATGTAGTGTTTACCCAACAGTGTGCCACCATCTAGTGGTCAATTGTGGAAATGCAGCAAAAAATTGACAAAAATGAGATGCTGGACAGAAATATGAATGAAATAGCCAACCTACAGCCCGCGATGGAGGGAATTTACTGTATTGTATGAAAACATTATATTTTGGCATTCGCTCAGAGCGCAAATGTCCGTAAGTACAAGAGTCCCGAGCACTCCTAATGAGGATATATATAACATCGGGCCTTGAGAGGGCTGAGGGATCATGCCTCTCCTCCTTGTAGCCTGCATCAGCTTGTGTTTATCAGCGACGACTCCTGCGTACACAATCCGAGAAGCGCCTTGAGATCCACCAAGTTAATTACGGCATCAAAAGAAGGGGCCTGGCTGTTGTTGATAGACGGCCAGTGGATGGCTTCTTTAATCCCCTTTGCTCCCCGTTTTCTCCTCCAGCGTCACCTCAGCCCGTTTAGCAAATGAGAGGCAAAATCCAAGCCGAAGAAAAAGGCAATCAACAGCACGCCGCAACCACGATTTTGTTTGTTTGTTTGAGCTGTCACTGAAAAGAAAGAGATGCGTGATTTAATTGAATGCTTTTATTTATTGCGAGAGGTAAATTGATTGCGGTTTTCAATTAACTGGCAGGAGTTGGCCTCTTTCATGGTGGCGAGGGATTACAATTGCAAACAAACAATGAGGCGTAAGGCGGCGAATGCCGGATTGGGTCATTTATGCTCAAATGAGGGCGCTTCATGCGAACCTTGGATGGACTGAGATGATTAGGATGTGAAGCAGTGTAAGATAAAGTCATGCTGATTTGAAAGTGGCTTAACAATGCACCCTTTTATTTGATGGCGTTCACGTGTAAATTGATTAGATCACTTGTTGTACTTTTGTTGCATGCATTATTTGGCGGTTAGGAGCCTTGTTAAGGTTTATGAATTTAAACATGAATTCAATAAATAAATTATTAAGAAAAAAGTAAAATACTTTCATACATATAAAATTAAATTATGTTTCAATAAAAAAAATTAAGAAATGTAATAACATTCAATTAATAACCCACCTCTCTAAAACATACGTATAAATTAAATTATGGTGGGGGAAAAAAAGCTTTCAACTGAATTTTATTACACTAAATAATTCGGAAAATAAAACTAGATTTTATTTTTATACAAATTAAAATAAAGTGATACTGAAATAAAGTTAAATAATACAATTTAAAACAAAGAAAAAAGACTATATATAAATAATTACAATTACAATTAAATAAAAATATCACATAATTGGTTGCTATTACTTACAATTACATTTTTTTCTTCTAAAAAAAACCCCTGCAATAAACCAAAAAATCCAATTATAATTAAAACAAACAGGTATAAATATACGCTAAAATTTAAAACATTTATAAAGAAACAAACAAAAAATATTCAGTAAAATTTAATGTATAATTAAACTTGTTTTTTTTTTCAAATTAAAGTGTCAAAGTAAAATTCAAATCATTCCAATAAAACACTTTAAAACTAAAATGATAATAAATAAAATCAAGTCATAATAAAACAAGTTTCTGAAAACCAAGTTCAATTAAATTCGTTACCATGTCAATTTAAAATTTTCACCAATTAAATAGATTGCTCAAACTAATATTAAGGGGGAAAACCACTATATAAAAAGCAAAGTAACAAGAATTATTGCCAATATTATTATTACTGTATATAGACATCCATAGAACGGCTATAATTGATTAACCCTGCCTTGCTTGAACAGTATTTTCAGCAGCTGTAGTCTTTTTTTAATTTCACTGTGAACAAATTGAATCAAGATTTATTTTTCCGAAAATCTATCATGAATGTGTTTTTGGCTGTGTAACTAACTCCTCTGGCCACAAATGTCATTTCTCACCAAAAATGACCTGATTAAAAAAACACAAACACACACAAGCAATCAGCACGATAGTGTAACACCATTTTAGCCTCTGGATTTTATCTCACCATTGCTAATTGGATGCTGGAGCATTTCAACCAGACGATTGTTGTTGTTCTATTTTTATCCACAACAAGGAGGGTTGAGACCGATAGAGGCACAAATGGAGCCTTAACTAGTTTCCGCGGCCCGCTGACACTAAGTGATGTTGACTCAGTGAGATTGTATGTGAAGTTGCCCGGCTGGATGCTTTATATGACTCACTACACAAGTAAATACAGTCTGCTCTCTCTTCCTATTCTCCTCTCTGTGTGGAGGGTAGACACACGATTACTCACCACGCAATGGAGATGCATCAATACCCAACAAAACACAACAACATTGTAGCTTTGCAATTTTCCCCCAAAATTTTGAATTAAGGGAGAAATGTTTTTTCTACGCATTTTTATTTTTATCTACATACATGACATGCATTTTAGTTAGCATTTGTACTGAGCAGCTAAACATGTTCCACATGGGCCTGGTTAAAAATAAAAAATAAAATGTTTTGTTCAGTTCAGTTAGAATATTTTCTTGTTCTAAAATCTATTTTGAATTCAATACAATTTTCACAAAAAAATTAAGTTGAAGTTGTCTACTATCTTCAATGTTAATGTATGTTCATGGTTTTAAACCCATGAAATAAAAAAACAACAATAAATAAGATTAACTTCTAATAACTGAGTGCAATTATATGTATATATTTTCAGGTATGTATAAAATTGCCCGTTGTCTAATCGTTAATTTTTGGGCGTGAAAGTGCCGTGCAAAACAGAAGCACATGTAACACTGCTAGGCTGTTGCTATGCAAAAATAACATTCTTTTCCATTTCCTAACTGAGTAAAATCAGGCAATTGCCGTATTGTTATTCTCAATGTGATGTTGCTGGATTGTCCTGAATAGCCAGCAACCAGTAGCATGTACTGATTGTGTTGCTGGTTGGCTACAGTTATGTCACAATAATGTTCACTTCCATTTCTAAACTGAGTCTGATTATTATTATCATTTTAATGTTACCTTATTGTTATTGTCAACTTGTTGCTATTGTGCTGAGCAAACAACAGAGGTGCATGCAATACTTTTGATGCAGGGCAAAACCCCCTTAATTTTTCTTTAACGTAGTCTGGATATGTCAAAAAGGGGCAGGTGCCTTATTGTTATCGTCAAGTTGTTGACATTGTGCTGAGCAGCCATGCCAGAGTCATACATACCAATACTGTCACTAGGCTTCTGCCACAACACATTATCTTTTACTTCTATTCCTTAACGGTGTCCGGTTATGTCAAAATGAGGCAGTTGCCTCATTGTTACTGTCAAAATACATCAGCCAGGCACTAACTTTCATTTCCAATTTCCAAGTTAGCATTGTGCTTTTCATCTTAGCCATGACTGGCGCCCTTCAGTGGGGGCATAAAGCACAACATGTTTGTTGAGTTAATCCTTTAGATGTCCACCAAGCCTGACAATTTTTTTTTGGTCTGTGTCCAAACTGCACAACCTCAGGGGGGTTTCATTTTGAGGTCTCATTGTACACAAGAGTTTTTTTTTCTTTCCCCAGCCGTTCACCTCCACCCCAGCTCTTTGTCTTCAGCTCAGCGTTGGAGCACAAGGCCCCTGTGACCGTGCAGGCTTAATGGCATGCTGATGAGGTCAAAGAGAGAGGGGAGTCGGGTTAATTGGGAGCCGCTGCGCAAATCTCAGGTTGAATGATGATTACAAATGTGAACAGAGCAGGGAAATAACAAAAGATAAATATAGCTCCCAGTCAAGCTCCGTACGCATGTGGAGCAGTGTGATGACAGGCCGAAATGTTCCCTTGGGACGGTATCGCTCAGAATGAGGTTATGCTTGCGGACGAGATACAAGAAGCGACAAGTTATCTCTTCCAACTGTCCAGACAAAAAGTGATTGATAAGAGTCTGCTGTAGCTTGTGAGATCTGACCGTACGTGGCAATAATACATGCCAAAAGTATTCAGAAATAATTTTTGTGAGGGATTTCTCTGTCCCAGTCGGGGTTACTATTGTTTTGTTTTGAAATTTTGTTAGTTTTAATTAGTTTTCAGGTTTTTTTTTTCTTAATGCTTAGTTTTAGTTTAATTTTAATTAGTTCAGTATTTGTTGTTGATTTTTTTTTTTTAAAACGTGTTACTTGTGCGCAATATTTACTAAACAACATGGTAAAATGAAAAAAGTATCACAATTCTTACCTAGCGTTGGATTTCGGCTGAGTTAAATGAAAAAGCAGGCGAGCCGAGACAATGGAGCCAAAAGTCAAGCAGGCAAATTTGTCGCCTATAAACGATGTCATCTGAAGGTGCTTTTCTATTGGCTGCTGCTAGATGACATCATTTTTGTGTGACACACTTTTAAATGTCTTTATTCCGGTTAATATCGAAATAAATATACTTATAATCACATTTAAAATCATCCCAAAAGGCTTACCAAAGACTAAAACAAAGGACATTTTCACTACATTTATAGTTACCTGTAGCTTTAGTCAGTTTTGTAAACATAAAATGTAGATTTGTTTTTTTTTTCTCGTTAGTTTTCGTTAACTAAAATAACCTTGGTCCCAGTCCGCATATATTATTGCCCCTTGACCTCCGCCAAACCCTTGAGATTGACTCACCGAGCCCCTGGGGTTTGATCGAACCCCGGTTAAGAACCACTGTGCTAAACAAATGTGCAGACATTCCTATGAATGTTGTCTAAAACGTGCCTCCATAAATGAGCGGCTGCAGTGAAGCAAAGGTTGCATTTTCTTCCTCCCCAACAAATTCCTCCTTCTGAGATTGTGCTATCGGCGTGCTCAGAGGTGCTCGCAGAATCCGAGGAACACCTGTAAACACGGCGTGCGGCTTCCCAGTGGAGACCTTATCTGTTAGAAGGCTTTTGCAGCCTGGTCCTGCAGGTCAGGCAGGTGAAAATTAGCAAAAGAAAAAGTGAAGTGGAAATAGGCCTTACTGTGGCTGACGCGCTGCGGGTTTTTAGTTGATAGTTTTCACTAAAAGCGCCACACCCGATTGAGTGTTACATCAAATCAGATTTGAGCGGCTTGCTTCGGGTTGCTTCTCAGCACACCTCATGCGCTCTCTCCGCCCACATTGCTCTCCTCGCAGAGCGGCGTACGTATAATTGCAGTGTGCAACAGTGCGCACCTTAGAGGAAATAATTAGCACTATAAAAAGAGCAATTACTAACCTGGCAGAGAGTTGCAGAGGATTTTACAGCTTCTGCCAGCGACGTCTGCTCAAATGCCGCTCTTTGTTTTGTTTGACTAATGGTTTCTTTTGAAGGGGGGGAAAACAAGGCACATTTAAAGTCTGCTTTGCACCCACGTCGAGACAAACAGCTTGAGCTGTTAGCGGGGCTGAAGGTTCGCGCAAATGTGACGTTTTCAGGGGAATTCACTTCCGAGAGTGGTCCGCCTCAATCCAATACATTTCCTTGTTTGATTAGCTCCTGCGTCACTTCGATCCATGTTGACTGATATGATTCATGGTTTTCCAGAATCACTGTCACCATGGGGAACATTTGTTATGGAATTTCTGCAACGGAAAAGTGAGTTCTCAAGGAAAGAGTTTGCCTTTTGTTGTCGCTCTTCTCAGAGCAAAGCAAAATAAAAAGACAGCGGCAGTTGGATGCTGCAAGGCTTCGGGCCAAAGTGAGATAGCGCTTTGGTTCACAGACAACTATTTGTACAGTCCCAACAATTACACTCCTGTTGTCAAGGCCACGATATGTGTTTACGTTTTGTGTGGCAATTAAGGCTGACATGGCCTAAAAATAACACACTTGTGCTGTCAAGACAATCACTCTGAAAACTATGTGTGACCTAAAACTCACATGGTTGGCTTGTGTAGTCAAAACAAACTATTTTAAAGCTATGCTGGGCATAACAATCACACGCTTGTCTGTTCAAAACAATAACAAAACTGCCTGGCCTATCAATCACACACTCGTGCAGTCAAGACAATCACTCTGAAAACTATGTGTGACCTAACACTCACATGGTTGGCCTGTGTAGTCAAAACAAAATCTCTCAAAGCTATGCTGGGCATAACAATCACTCACTCATCTACTCAAAATACATCTCAGAACCATATCTGGTAGGGTGGGGCGATTAATCGAAACGTAATCATGATTTCGAGGTGGGGACGATATTCCTTCAAATAATGAATATAGTGCCATAGTAACACATAACAATACTTTAAAGGCATATATTCTTGCTAATCTGTGAAAAAGGAGTAATAATAATAAAACGTAATCACAATTTTCGCCTTCTTTTTTATAAATGACTTAATTTAGTTTCATTTTAATTTGATCTTTTTTTTATTATTATTAAAATGGGTCATTTTGAACCATAACATAAAAGGATGCTTACCAAAAAACACCTCAACTGTTTAACTTTGACATAATTTGACACAGGTTTTGAATTAACAACCCACATTCAGGTGGAATATCGATATCCATTCCGCAGATTGGATCTTCTCATTTTGTTTGCAACACTTTTCGCGTTGAAATAGCGAGATGCCTAACGCGATAAGCCAAAAACGCTGTAAAATCTCCAATTTGAAAATTGGAGCGACTGGATTTATTTCCTGTCTTGATGTAATGCTCTTAATCCTGTTAACTAATGTGCAGTACACGTGTTTACACACACGTGTATGAACATACAGGCTTCTCACTTGTGTGTGTGTGTGTGTGTGTGTGTGTGTGTGTGTGTGTGTGTGTGTGTGTGTGTGCGTGTGTGTGTGTGTGTGTGTGTGTGTGTGTGTGTGTGTGTGTGTTTCCTCCCCTAACTAGGTTTGCTGGAGTAAATTGAGTGTGTGACTAAATATAATTCACTCTCGCAGCGGCCCCATTTCCCTCGGCCCGCCTGCTTGGTCACACTGATTCAACGGGCCGGGAGCAGCGCAAAATCCATACCAATAAATATCTCCTCCAAGGGGCTGGTGTGTCCCGTCAGCCTTGGGGGAGGACGCTTTTGGCAGACACCAACTCATAGTTGGTTAGCCATAGGAAAAAGCCCCCCCCATCCCTTCATTACCCCCCCTCCAATGATCTCAGCGGTCTTCTTTGCCCTTTAAACATTGCAGTTTATTTCACGATACTTTAACCTGACATCAATGTGACAGCGCAGTCGAAAGCCAACGGTATTAATATGGAGTTATGGACTTTTTGCAGCCATGACAGCTTCCACTCTTCAGGGAGGATTTCCTACAAGATTTTGGGAGCGTGCCTGTAGAATGTTCTGAACAATCCACATTGTAGTTCATCCCAAAGGTTTTTGATGGGGTTAAGTTCAGGTTAAAGGTGACGCATCATGGAAAATTGTATCCAGTGTATACAGTGGTGACGTGATATTAAAAACCCTTTCATGCACAAATTATGATAAGCTACGTCAGGAGTTTTTATTGCTCTTAAGGCATGAAAAAAAATAATCACCTTAATTTTTTTTTAAACATCCATTTTTTAAGGAGTTGGTGACATGTCCACTAGGGTGGATAACGTGCATTTAAGCAACTGATGAAATATGTTTGTAAGAAAAGAATAAATAACGGGAAAAAAAATAATGTAAACACCTATCAAAAATGTCTGATTTTTAACATTTTGATCACATATTTTTAACATATTACAAAACTACTAAATGTATTGCAAAAACATTTACCCAAAGAAAAATGAACTTTTTATGAAGTACAGTCATTTTCTTTTTTCTGGCAAACTTTCATCATCACTGCCGCTGTCATAATCCCCACTTGAGTCAGAGGGTATATGGTCGACTATCCTGTAGATTTTGCTAGCATGTTCTGCATCTGACCACTACAAAACATTCTAGACAAGGATCTTTACTCTCATTTGAGGACTAAAATCCATAAAATATTGCTATAATAAAAATGAAATGATGATTTAAAGCAAAAAACAAACATACCCTGCAAATTAAGTATTTTTAACACTAAGTTGTAGTCACAATACAGCTAATGATGTCCAAAGTCCAATTAAGTGGACTCATGATCAATCGCCATTTCCTCAAATTACAAAATCAATACTTGGATATTTATTTTAACAATTATATTACTCCTTAGTTGTTGCTTGATGTCCCAGTATATATATTTTTTTACTTGCAAGGGTCTCCTGGAATAGAAGAAATAGACAATTATTCCTTCCTTGCACGTCACATCTGAACTTCTGTTGGCCATCATGTTGTCATCTTTTTTTCTTTTTTCTTTTTCCACTTCCAAACGTTGACCACTGGCTGACAGTGTATGTCAAGACTAAACTAGTGTCCACTGGAGTGGCTAATGGCTAACTGTGGCATAAAGATTCATTTATATAGGAGAAAACAACCTGGGAACTGTTTTGAAATGTGCAACAGTTGCGTGCATTGCTCATTAACTCACTCGGGAACGTTGCCAATTCAAGGGAGGGTCAATATCTGGCTAGATACAGTATGTGGAATACATAAAACGGGATGCCACCCTAATGAGGACAAGCGCTATAGAAATTAGTTAAAAGAATTAGCATAGAATTGCAAAACAAATATTATTACTGACTCATTGAGCCACATTCACACTTGACACTGTTGAAGCAAACCCAAATAGCGCCAAAGTGAGATGTGAGTGTCTTTACAATCTCTGAGATTTGGCAGCAAGGCTCTCCCCTCTCCTTACATGACCGCAAGATCCCTCAGAGGCTTCATTCAAATTCACATCGGAGATTACAGTTTAGCACAACATTATCGCTGCTGATTAGCAGGGGATTGCAGCGAGATCCAAGATTTTCGTCTTGCAAACCTGCATAATTGTGCAGAGTGCACTAATGGTGGCTGTCTATTTTTCAAGTTCAAACCTATTGTGGATTGGTTCTGAAAAACGAACATTTTTAACAATCCGTCCAGCTGTCACCATCTCAAGTCCTTTATCACAGGCTTTGCCCGATCAATTTCTTCAAGTATGCACACGCAATGAAAACTACTGTTAGCATTGGCGCTAGTGCTAAAGTGAAAAGTGTTCCCAAGTGGTCCGTCGATATTCTAGGTTGCCCGGGCAATGACCCGATGCTACTCTCCCAATTCTAAGCCAGTGTTAAATGATTTCCAGTCAGTTATTTTAAGGTAATATGAGCACATATTGTTGCTTTAAAATGGACGATTGAGTCTCCACTCATATTGATTGAGGTCGGTTTGAGCGCGCCGCAAGTGTGAATGCTTTATGTTTGTGTATGAAGTGTGAGTGATGCAGCAAATTGTTCATTTGCAGTACATCCGATGGGCTCAGGGATGCCATTAGTCACAGTGGGCTCGCTCTCATTAAATGGCCCAGTCACCATGGCAGCCCCACAAACTCGCCGGAGCGGCTAGCGGGATAAGCTAGCAAAAGCTAGCGAGAGCAAAGCAGAGGGAGAAAAGCTCAAATCACGAGACTCAGCGACGACTGCCTGCAGGCCACCGCTGTGGAAGGTAAGCGGCGGTCGACCCATTGGGTCCGACACGAGATGGAAGTACCACCGGTGAGGCTAACTACGCTCGTGAAGTTCTTCTACGTCGGGTGTGCTTAACAGAAAGATGGCGGCGAAACATGTCAGTAAAGCGTGGCGCGACCTATGCAATATAATGTGTAATCACTAGGCCTAGGATTCTATTTCAAATGATTTATTTTACAACTAGATGGTGCCAAATAATAGCCTACGTATTGTTTCTTTATGAGGACATTATAAAGCGCAATTGGCTAACAAAACTAGCACTGACATCTCATTTTGTATACAGTAAACCTTTAAACAATTTGTACTTGAACATAATCAGTAAAATACATAAAATACTAGCAGGTATATATATTCTATATATATATATATATATATATATATTTTTTTTTTTTTTTTAACTTAAAACTATTTCTGCCAAATGGCCTATTTTGGCACTCCTAAACTTTGATTGTAAAAAGGAAAAAAAAACGCTTCTCTTGCCACAAGTTATCTGAGACCTGTGACTGCAACAAGGAAAAGAAAGAAAGAAAATGGAAGATTGAAAATGTCATGCACTATTACAAGGTCCAAAATATGTCTTTAATAGCATGTGACATGTTAAAGGTCATGCGCACAACATATTTGTGTGACGACAGCTGAGTGACGGACTACACTGATGACATGATTCCCAAGACAAGGGCATTCAAGGTCACCTCCAAAACAAGCTCCCTGTTAATCTTTTTGTATTGCCCCCTTCCTCACTCCCATCCTTGCACGCTCTCAGGCAGCGTGTAAGTGGTTGGTGGCTGCGATTGGCCGTCCCGCGCGGCGCTGTTCACAATCGATTAAGGCGCGGTGAGCTTCTCTTAACTGCTTTTTCTTTGTTGTCACCTCGTCACAAACTTGGCCCTTGTCTCCGTCCTTTCACGTTCACTTTCAGAGCTCCTCTTTTCCCTCAGTTGCACAGCCAGACGGCTATTAGAGACATGCTCATTCACTCTTTTTCTCTCTCTCTCTCTCTCTCTTTTTTTAAACTTTTGTTTTTGCAGTTCCAACTCTTCTTCACTCACCTTGTCCTGTGAAATCGTTTTGGGGTTTTTTTTTGTCCTCGGGGAAGAAAAAGAGCAAACGGCGAGATAAAAGCGAGATGTTCTTTCATGCCTGCCGTCAAATACGCGGCCAAAAAATTCCAGCCAGCGTCCATCGCGGTGATGGTGCGCCATGTTATTGTGCAATTGTTCAGGGACTCGCCCCCTACCACTTGCGTCATTAATATTCATCAGTTGTGCTCTTCTCCCCCCCCTCATTAGCGCGCACTAAACTGCAATGTCAGTGTTGGCGCAGCAGAAAGTGGAGAGGCCTTTTTAAAAAGATGGCGGGGTGAGGAAGTCACAAATTTTTTTTGTTTAATCTGACATTCAGGGGACACAGCACAATTACGAGGAGGGCCTCATTTATTAACGGACGCAAACTTGGTAGCTCATGCAAACAGATCATAACCCGGCATACCTAGGATTGCGTCTACTAAATGTACAATATATATTTTATAACATATAACGCAACTCCTCCTGGCTAGCATAAACCGTATCAGAAGTCAATTCATTTCCGGTTCCGGTTAGTATGACTTTTAGTCCATCACTCAAACTCTTAATTGCGGTGTTAAACGCGCTAGCCGTGTCAATCCTAGGTTAGCTTTGGAATGGCTTTTTCGTCTTTAATCGTCATCCCTTTGTGAGCTTAATCGTCGTCACGCAGGCGACTCGAATGTATTTAGGCGCACTTGTAGCCAGTCCAAGCTGTTGCTAACAAGCTACTTCTGCTTATGGAGCACAGAGCTTCTCCCCTCGACTACCTGCTTATTTGGAGCCATGAACAACAAATAAGCTAAAAAGGCAAGTCGTCGTCGTCAAAGCCAGAGTAAAACATCAGTTTAAAAGAAAAGTTTTTGCCAAGTTTAACTGGCTAAAAGCAGCGCCACCGGCAGCCATTTGGCGGCAAGTGAAAAGTTCACAAGGCGCCTATTCCGCCGTATCAATCCAATCGTTTTAATCACATTCTAGATGGAAGCCCGCCTTCATGGGGAAAAAAAAATCAAATTAAAAAGAGGACGTGTCTTTGTTCTTCTAACAGGCATATCGACATATTGGATTCACTGTGGCTTCAAATAATAGAACATTGAACACTTGGCTGGTTTTACTTGTATGTTAAGAAGAGGACTCCATCAGATTAGAGTCAACATTCAAGACAGCAGTATGTGTTTGCTAAAAAAAAAAAAAAAAACTCAACAATGCGTCATCTAAATCTGGCATAGTTTGAACGTTTGGTAATGACATTTCATTTTTTTTTTTTTTAAAGGTACAGCTGTAATTGAATGTTGTTGCATCATCTTGTCCATAAGTATTATCAGCAAATATGCGTTGAATCCTCTCTTTCGCTCTCACCACTGCTTGCTTTTCACCGTCAAAAACACTAGGCGACGTCTACAGGCTGAAAAGCTGAGCCTCTATTCTGGGCCGAAAGAGCCTATTATTTCTTGCTTGGCTGCTTTCATCTGTTAGTGAATCATTTCGCCATAATCACCTGTCACAGGCACAAGATGGATTGCCAGATTGAGACATCTCCACGCACGTTGATAAGCTAACAGCACATCTCTGTCGCAGACGTGTTTTGGCTTCGGTTTTGGCAGCTGCGCCGTCGCCACCAAAATCCTGCAGTTCACTGGCTCGGGTGACGCTAACGCGACGCCTACACACGGACGAGATGTCAACTGACTGTGTCCTGCTCACCTTTTTGAGTGGATTTGTCACATTAAGCAAGAATGTGACTCAAGTCGACAGCCTCGAAACTGGAGGACGCCCACTTACAAAAATGTCTCTCAAAGCCATATGCCGAACCTAACAACAACGTCCACCATTTTGGGGTTTAGTTTCAATTTTTTCTTCTTTTATGGAGATCACATTTAAAGAGCTCCTCCCACAGATTTTATCTGAGTGATCTGAATCTGTGGGTGTTTCATCATAAGATGTAACAGATGAAAAGTAAAAGCAAAACTTTTTATTTCGCCGAAAGCTGTTGCTGTGGCGACGCGCTGATTTTCATAGTCTTAACATTAGCGAAAACATATAAACAAATATGATACGGCCCAGGGGGCGAGGCGGCAAATACTTCCTAATTACTAAGGGAGGCTAACAGGAAATAATTGAGCCTAGCACAAGTGACTGGTTGATTATGTCACTCACCTGATTGGTAAGTCTAAATCGGAATCATTTCTTAATTTGTTATTCAAGTCAATCATTACATACTACACTGCCACAACAGTTTTTCTAGCTGAGTCCAAGTCGACAGCACGCAGTCAATCACAAACGCCGCCGCGCTTTAATGGCAGTCGTCTTGGAAACAGGTGCAGAAACGAGAACGTTTCCACAGCGGCTTGGCGACCCGGGGGCCGTCATTTAGTGCCGCCCAACAGCATGCTGAGGAAACAAAAAAAAAACAAGTCACCCTGCCGAGAGCCATTGTTGCTTTGCTGAGGTACTGAAAGCTTCAAGTCAAGCACGTCCTCAGGAGGGAGGCCGAGCGTGAACACAGTGTGCTAACCCTCCACTTTAATGTCATTAATCAAAAGGTTAAAACTGTCTCAAATGAGCAGGTTTGAATTGTGCACTTATTTCAGGACTTAATAGCCCAATGCCGTCTCTTTGGTGTGCTAGATTAGATCAATAAAACGAATACTTGCAGTGAAAATTAGTCAGCGGGCTCTCATACATTTTTCAACTTGCTTATCATATCCAATACAGCATATAACTCATGGCAGTTTAATGCTGTCTGTTCCCCGCAATCATCACTTTTGACCTCGCCCAGAAACACTGGCAAAATTGGGGGTGGGGGGGTGTGGAAGCAGTTTAGGAAAGCACTATTCGCTACTGCCCCCTGCTGTGCAAAACAAAAACAACACTACAAGATGACAACAGCGTTACTATGGGAAAAGACAGGATGGGAGTACTGTTTGTATTCAATACCCTCCATACCCATCTTAAGGTGTGTGTACTATTATGCTTTATGTCCACACTACTAAGAATATTCAGCACATTAAGCGAACGACTGTGTCTTAATAATAATAATTTTCCACTGCTAGTGCTGCTTTTAGCCTAATAGTACAACCTTAAGATGGAAACCACTGTCGATTTTTCTTGAAATCCAGTTTAAGGTCCATGTGATACTATGGTCTTTGTCCTCACTAGTAAGACCATTCAGCACAGTAGTAGCTGTTGCACTAGTAGAAAGTATTAGTCATGTAATTTTCACGACATATGCCACTTTTGGCCTACTACAGTACAACCTGAAGCTGGATATCAAGATTATTGAATAAAAGCTCAGATACATTCTGTCCTCACTAGTAGTACAACTAACATGATATTTTTGATGCTATAGGACAACTACATGTTACTACTAGTGACATTATAAAATTGTACTAATTAACATCATTCAGCGCTCATTTTGCCTTACCAGTAACATGCAATTGTCCAACTACTACTACCAAAGTTGTCCTCCTAGTGTGCAGCTTAAATTTTTGTATTTATTTTTCTAAATCATTGGTTCTTGACCTGGGTTCGATCGAACCCCAGGATTTCGGCAGAGGTAAGCCATCAGACTAACTATGTCGTGAACAGAAAGTGGTCGGATGAATATGTGCAATATGAATTTGCATGTATAACGGAAGATATGGTGTTCCACAGGGATCAATTCTGGGGCCTCTGTTGTTGGTGAAGGTGACGAAAGCCATATTTGATGATAAGGCTACTCTCCCTGGTCATTGTGTTCACCAGTAAACCCTATACCTATAGAGGACCAAAACTGCCAAACTTAAAAATAAATAAATAAATAAAAACGGTTATAAAAATATAATTAAAAAATTAGATTAAAAAGGCAGTTTGCAACAGCTGAGTCCAACCCAAGACACACTTAGGAAGGCCCCCTTATTTGAATAACATTTCGACCTGATAGAATAGAAATAGATAAATGTGAGAGGAGAGCATTTTTATTTATTGATTGATATTTAATTATATTTATTTCCACATTTATTTTTATATTTATTTTTTGAATGTCGTTTTTATGTTGTTTATTTTTATTATTATTTTTACTTTTATTTATTTATTTATTTAGGGATATTTATGTATTTTGTTGTTTTTTATTTAAATTTCTATTAATTTTTTTGTATTTCATTTTTGGATTATATTTTTATATCTGCTTTTCCTTTTTCCTTTTATTAATTTATTTTTGTCACTTATTTTTTAATTTTGGCAGTTTTGGTCCTCCATATATACTTACGTCTTGAAATTGACAAAGAGCAAAAAAAAAAATCATTTTATTTTTCAACAAAGAAGGTTTTGGTGAATGTGCATCGTAAACTGGTGGGTTTCAGTCCCGCCAACAAGGTTAAGAACCACTGAGTTAGACAAAGACATTCTACTAGCATGCGCTAGAAAATAGACTATTGCTCTGATTAGCTTAGTAGTCAGGACAAAGCATATGCTAGTACATGGACCTAAATCTGAATATCAAAAGACTTTCCATACGTTGCCGTTTTTGTTATCGTGCCTTGAGCATAAACTCAATATGTTGTCTAGACCTTCCTTGCAGTGGCAGATGATAGAAACAACCGTTGCTTATGTAACGCCGACGTCCTCGCAGCTGTCAAGGACGTGCCATGATGAGCGCGGCCCGAGCGAGGAGCCGCCGTTCTCACGTTGGCGGCTCCTAACCTGCGCTGACAGACCCTCGAGTCAGCGTTTTTCCCAAACATGTTTGCACGTCTCTAATAGTGAGCGCGTATCAGAACGCCATCTCCACTGGCACAAAAGGAGTGCTGAGACCGTCATTATGACGCATGCGAGTGATTGGCGGGAGTACCTCAGCGCACGTTGTGCAGTCATTGGTCAGTCATTCGTATCAATCAGTCCATAAAGGTTGAAGTGGATACTAATGAAGACAGTGAAGTAACTGACCAGTCACTAGTGCTGGTGTAATGATTGACAAGTAGACTGACCAATGACTGCATGTGACTATTCAGCATGTAATGATTCAGATTTAGACTAACCAATGACTGAAGAAGGAAAGATATTCTGTCCGTAATTATTGACATGAAGAGTAACTGATGAGGCGTGAGTGACGCAACCGACCAGTCACTAGTGCTAGGTGTAATTATTGACATATAGACTGGCCAATGACTGCATGCAGTAAGAGAGGCTTCCCCATCACTTACTCACTACAACATAATGATTGACGTGTAGACATGATCACTCACTGGTGCTGGGTGGAATGATTCACATGTAGACTGACCAATGACTACATCAATAGGGAATTGCATTCTTATTGGGCGTTATAATGTTTGTCATGTTATAAGACTGACCAATGATCACTGGTGCTTGGTTTACTGACATGATTGATAAGGAAACTGACCAAAGACTGCTGGGTCTGGTATGTTCATCTAGTCATTGGCTTATCTAAGTCAATCATTACACCCAGTACTCAAGATTGGTGGGTTATGTCACTTACTGTATACCTTGAAAGAGTGTGTGGTCTCTCCAGATCATGGCTCTCCTCCGTAGTCATTGGTTAGTCTAATTCTGAATCATTACACAGAATCATCGGTCAGTCAACTTGTCAATCACGACACCCACCACTCATGATTGGTCAGTTAGGTCGGTCACATATCATTGATAAGTCTACATGTTGATTATTATGTACATAACAGTGAGTGCTCAGAATGTTTCTCCCACTCATGCAGTCATTGGTCAGTCTAGATCTGAACTATACCCGAGCACCAGCGACTGGTTGGTTACTTTATTTTCACTTCATTGGTTAATCTATGCGTCAATGTCAATCATTATGGAAGAAATAATGATTGATAAGAATGCCTCTCCCAATCTTGCAGTCATTGATCCGCACCAGTGACTGGTTGGTTAAGTCACTGGTCAGTCTAAATGTCAATCATTACAAGCCGAATGCAGTTATTGGTCGGCCTTACTGTCAGTACCAGGAATTGGTCAGTTGAGTCACTGGTTTGTCTAAACGTCAATCATTGAGGACTGAACAGTGACTGGTTGCCCCCCCCCCCCCCCCATATCTCTTTTATAGTCTTAAAAAAAGACTGGTGATTTCCTTGTCCTTCTCACGATGACCTCCCGCCGTCCCACGACCCTTCAGATCTTCACCCAAGCTGAAGATGAATTGTAGCTAGGGAGATGTGCGATGGGGGCGCACGCAGCAGATCGTTAACTTCGCGGCAGCGTGGCATCACGCCGGTGCCGAGGCAAGATAGCCGGTGGCTACCGCTCAGACGGGGACCTTTCAAATCCAATCGCGTCGCACAAGCCCCCCCTCCGTCTTGCCATGCTGGCGCGCTATCACGGCAGATAACGTGCTCCGCTAAAGGTTACGACTCGCCATGACATTTGTGCTGCGAAACAGCAGCAATGCCTGATTCCTGACCACTGATTTCCATTATGAGCTTGTGTTTGTTTTTGTTTTACAATAAAAGCTTATTACGGAAGAGAAGCGTGGAGGCATGCAGGGCAAACTTCAAATCACATTTGAAATTGAAGTATTTCACATACAGTGGAGGGCTGTTTTATTTGTATTGCTATTCCAACTGGGGCTCAACCATTTTGAAAAATAATCTAGTATTGTGATTTAATATTTGACATTTCATATTTTTTCAAGGCCCTTTCATCATGTATTCTTTAATAAACACAGGCAATAAATTAATCTGTATTACAATAAATACTATCATAATTATTATTATTATTATTTGGTCATATAGGTTATGTTTACACTAAATATAAAAGTAAATGAATTGATATGGAAGACAGTAAAGGTGATCATTTTCAATTATCTTAACATTCACTATGACATCACAAAATTCTACTAAATGATATGTAATCTTGTGGAGTGCATTTCGTAAAGCACTGAATGTATCTAGACAGAATAAAAGAAATAAAATAACATATAAATATATGTACAAAAATAATGATAAACAAAGCCTACCAACCAATGAAATTGAAGCAGAGGTTGTTTTTTTATTCCAAATTGCAGCCTTTGCAATTTGAAAGTTGCATTCACATTGCGAAGCCGATTTGAATTTGATCAATTGTTCAACTGTTACATTCCCATAATTCCAATAGCCGTACTGTCCTTTAATCGTTTTGACATCTCAAATGATTTCAAGTTTAAAAATCTGAAATATTTTACTTTAAATTGGCCCCTTCAAAGTGTCTATAGTTGCCACAAGATGGCAGCAAAGCAATACTTCTATTGGTATTGTGTCAAATCCACATTGTAAGCAGAATTGTGTCAAATCCCCATTGTAAGCAGAGCTGCGTAATATTAGTTGTGCAGGTTAGCTTTGGCTAAGAATGTTAGCTTCTGATAAGCAGCACATATGGACTGCACAGGTGAATTGTAGACACCATGGCAGTATTTTTGTCCATGCATGATGTAAACACTAGTACATGAAGTGCTGCCTCCAGGAGTGAAAATGCTTATTCGTTCCATACTTTGAGCTCTTCTCCTGTAACGAACTACCTAATTGGAATTTAGGCTACTGCGGGTTTGTTATAATTTCCTATCACTTTCCTCCGGCATTATGAGGTGGCCCTTTCTCCAATCAGCAACGTCCCTGCCGAGTTGACCACTTTGACTCTCCTTTGTGCCGCTCTCCATATAACAAAAGGGAATTTTTTCCCCCCTCCCCTTTTCAAGATCCACTTCATTACCCCGACTAATACGGAGAGAAAAAATGTTTATTCAAATGAACCCAGATCAAATCCCATGAAATAATGAGAAAATGCAGAAATGGATTATAAGCTTGCTAAGGAAATAATTACAAAGTGAAAGGGCGTATGGGTTGAGCAACACTTGTTCTCCTAATTATTTGTGTATTGAGCTGCGTTTTTGAAAGTGCCCAATGTCATCAAGATGACAACAAGGACTTCTGATTGGTTTCAGCTGTAGGAAGCACTTTTCGATTACAGTGAGGATGGGCAAACATTTTTGTGTAAACTCCGTCATTCTATATTTATGAAACAAAGTGATTCAAGACACTAAATTGTGTATGGATGGGTGACACAATGACCAAACAAATGGGAGTTTGTTTTTTAGATTCATATGGCCCACATTTTGCCCACCTCTTGCGTTACAAGATTGATTGGCCGCTGCAATTTTCCACCTGAGTGGCTGTCGGTTGCTCTTTGTGGCGGTTGGCAGAAGCCAATGTGTCGATGCAAGCCTACCTTTCCCTTCTCTCTCGTCTTCTCCACGACCTCTGATGCGCTTTTACAAGTGTGCGCTCGCGTGTGTGGGTTCGGATGGCCGCAGAACATTTTGGAGCATCTTTCTTCAATTTCATAGCCCTGATGGTTTTATTGGGATTGTCAGGAGCCTTGTAGGAGACACAAATGCACAAATACTGTTTTTATACATAAACTTGTTTTCAGGGGTTTGAATAACTTTCATCAAAATACTCCAAGGATCAAGAATTAGAGAACGATTTTGAGCCATTCACATGTGTGACATTCTCACTGCAATTCTGTGGTTTTTCCAGGTTTAGGCAAAAATGGAGACCTTATAAATTATAGGATATATATTGTGTCTTAGGTTAACTCTGTCAATATATAAGTAGTTTGGCTTTTTCACTTCCCTTCTCAGAGATACTGAGACAGATGCGCCGGGTCGCGTGTGTGACTCACGATGTCGGTTTGAATTTGGTTAATTGTTCAGCACAACTTTAATTGAAATTAGTCCGTTTGAGAAGACAGCTGTGTCTCATACAATTGACTAACTGGACACTGCTAGTTAAGTAAAGGTCATGTCATGACAACCAAGGCATTGAACAGACATCACCGAGCGATCATATCCATACCACTAGCCTGTTCATCCAAAATCACTCATTGCAGCTCTGCTTATCTTTTGGCTTTGAAATGATAGCAGGTGTGATGCATTATTGTTATTTTTGCACGATAGTTTCAGTCAGTGAAGTCAGCCGGACTCGTCGCTTAAAAGTGGCTATAGATATTCAACCAGCCTGGTTTCCAAGTCATGAACACGGAACCTTGGTGCAGAGGAGGTTATTATGCAAATTAGGTGCAGAACGGCTTGCTCACACATTTTCAGAAATTGGCGGCTCACAAAAGATATACTTGGTTGTTTAATTTCACACTTGATGAAACGGCAGGCACTCCAGAGAACCAACTATTTGTATAGAAGCAATTAAAAAGTACATTTTCCATAATTTGTCCCCTTAAAGAATACAGTATATGTTTCTACATTCAATTCCCATTTTCCATCTATTTCATGCATAATATGCATAATCATATCATCACGCCAGTCTTCAATGGCAAAGCGTGACTGGCATCATAAACGCCTACAGAGTGACTCCATGCACATTTTACGGGAATCATCAAGCATCAACAGCCGACCACAACTCGGGTGACACGAATAAACGTTGGCGAATCACGTGAGAGACGAGAACGAGTCTTCTGTGAAGGACACAGACGCCAAGCGTGACCAAACACTTTTTATCAAAGCCACGGCCGACATACCACCGTGAAGGAGATAATCAAGTTCAGGTTACCCACAGTATATATATTTTTCTAAATACTACTACAGTTGAGGTTCTATGTTATTTAGAATAATTGCCTTGTAAATGAAAAAAAAACATTAAAAAAAAACATTTGTTTCTTTACAGCAGTGGTGTCCAAACTCGGTCCTCGGGGGCCGGTAGTCCCGCAGGTTTTGGATATTTCTCTCCTCCAACACAGCTGAAGCTCATCAGCAAGCTCTGCATAAGCAGGACTACCGGCCCTCGAGGACCGAGTTTGGACACCACTGCTTTACAGCATATGCATAATATTTGATCTCTTGCTAAATTTGTGAGTTTGCTCGTTTCCAAAGAAATTAACACTCATATTTAATAATGGTATATCAGTAAAAATGTATTCAAAAACTTGCAAAATTGTGTTCTTACTTCTTACATAAAAGGAGGCGTTTTAACCAACTTGTTTTGACAGAAACTCTCTAAATTAGTTTGTTTCCTGGCTGCAATTTGGGACCAGCTCTGTCAAAACTGTTTCCACAAAATCCCCCCCGTAATTCGACACTTTCACAAACTGCTCACCTGCCGCCTGGACTCATTCCACAAACGCTCACCTGCCTTCTTCGAAGGTTGGACAATAAATACTGGACCAAACCGAAGCACTTCCGGACTCCCACTTAAATAGCACTTTTGCCGCGCTTGAAGTGTCACATCGCTATGGACTATACCACAAAAGTAGTTTGGTTAATTATTTAATGAGTTTTTGTTTTTTGAGAGATTAAGTTATGTATTGTGAATGGAGGATTTTCGTTAAGGTTAATATATATTGCGGATATTATTTATTTACATGCTTTAGTTATTTTTGGTTACTTGTTGGTATTATACCCCATGATTGCCTAAATGGTTTGCCCGGAGGGAGGAGCTTGGGGTATTTAAAGGGATCTAAATTCATTTGTAGGAAGTGCTCAGCCAAGTGGGATGGTGAGTGACTGGCTACCACATTAAGTTACGGAAAAAGAACAATGGAACTTTTAACTATTGTTGGGATTGTTTTTGCACTGTAAATTATTATTATTTTCCAAATTTTTAATGCTGTGTTGGTGTGAATAAAAACACCTCACTGAACCCGTGGCAGTAGTGGGATGTCCAGTCGAAGAGGACGAGGACGGGCACGGGTCTCGAGGCACGAGTTCCAGAGGTCGCTCGCTGAAGTGGAAAGACGATGCAAGGGGCGCTTTTGTCACGGGTTCAATTCCGAAAGGGGGAAGAAATGATGGCGCAGTCGAAAAACTTTTATTTATTATAAATAACTCGCGTGTCCTGTCTGCTTTTTGGTCCAAATTCCAGCACTTCATGTGAATTGGAGACAGATTAAGCCACGATGCGACCGTAATATGTTTCTTTTTTGGGTCACTGTCATACTGGGAAACCCTACTGTTTGGGGTTATTATGCATTTTTGACTGATAGTTGGACATAATCATTAAACAACCATCATATAATTGCATTTCTCTCCAAGTGTGTAAAAGTGCAAATTCAGCAGTTCATCAAATAATTATTTTCCAGACTACACACACACACACCCTTATCTATATGTACAATATGACGTATATACCATAAACATTCTGTCATCAACATTGCTCTTTCCCATCTCCTACTCACAATCCAAAAGATGAAAGTGGAATGGAAACAGCAGGTGTTCTGTTTTCGGAGAGAAGATGAAAATTACTCTGAAAAAAGGGGTAGGGGGGCTAGTCTAGGCAGAAAAAAACAAGATTGTTCAAGACAAACTGCTTCTGAACCACTCAAG
This sequence comes from Vanacampus margaritifer, assembly GCF_051991255.1. Classification (NCBI taxonomy): domain Eukaryota; kingdom Metazoa; phylum Chordata; class Actinopteri; order Syngnathiformes; family Syngnathidae; genus Vanacampus; species Vanacampus margaritifer. Next base: position 5,882,679 of record NC_135439.1, on the reverse strand, counting down.
GTCAACACATCATGTCCCTCTGGCTTTATTTGACTTTTTTTAGTTTTAAATTTTAACCCTGTTGTTCTGTTTGAAATTGACAAAACGTACATATTCTCCAAAGGAGCATCTGACCTACATTATTATCTACTGAGCATCTGACCTTGTCGTTGATGCCTTCCCTCCAATCCGCTGCACCACAGCGCCCACTGATGCCCAACACCACTTATACACGATTATAAATAAATAAATAAAACACTGTTATACTATGCTGCAATTTTTTTTTTAAATTAAAAGTCAGGAACTAATTTTTATGAACATTGTGACGGCAAAATGTAGCCTATATTACAATTTAAAGAAAATAATAAGATCCAAAATAATTTTGAATGGCCTACTGGCCTGTTTTTGTTGTTGTTGCCATGACGACCAGACTATTCGCGGTAGTAATATTAGTGGAGCAGCCAGGACACACGTGATTATGTCGTTCCTTTGACTGTACTACACTACCCTCTGCTGGTGAACATTAATAATACACAATGACGTCTTCAGCAGATCACGTTTTATGACCACGTGACGTCATTTTTAAAGATACAGCGATAATATGGCTTAGATAGTCAAGACTTCTTCCCACTTTTGTTTTTAAACATAGAAAACGAATGTTATAGACACTGTGTGTCAAATTTACAAGACATTTATTTTCACTTAAAAGAGACTTCCAGAATTGCATTGTTAGTTTGTTTTTAAAAACACTAGTGTAGGCCATTTGTTTAATTTCTTAAAAAAAATTATAATAATGAAATAATAAAAAATGAAATAAAAAAGACCATATAAAACATTTAAACAATTGTACACGTGGCCTACGTTGCATTACGTTAAATTATCCAAATTAGTTGATGGGTGTCACATGATACATCAAATATGGCGGACATGCTCACATGAGAAAGCAATAAATCAACACACTCAAGGCTCACAAACGTACTTAAATTTAAATTCAAACGTATATTTAAGCTTGACCTCATGGTCGTTCTCAGTCAGTTATTTATTTTGTGGTAGCAGCCCACAAGGTATTTTTTGTTTTGTTTTCACTGTGTCAAGTTATTAAATATTGTTTTGTTTTTTTCCTTCATACTTATTCGCGTGAATTGTATTATTAATTTTGTAAAGTTTTCACGGTGAGATGGAGAATCGAAGCCTTTATTAAACCCATCAAAGAAAGCAACTTAAGGTTGTCGTGCCCGAGGGGGAATTTCAGTGATGTAGGTACTATGTTCATCGTGTCTCTTATCTTCGAGTTACATGTTGTTAACCTTTCCTCCCCAAATTCATCAAACACAATAATTGAATTTGGTTGCCAGGTATGCGGTGTGCATCATTCAAAAAATAAATAAATAATTTCAAAATTAAGGTCACACATCCTTAAATAAATATATTTTAAATTTTCAGTCATATTATTTGTTGATTAACATTTCCAAATGCTAATGACTAACTTTCAATATAATCAGAGTATATCAGTATATTACAGATGTATTTCTTCCCGATTTTGTGGCGGCATCTGAAGTCCTGCATGTCTGGGGAAATTGCTCATATTGAAAATTCCTACAACGATAGGGGCGCCGGGAAACCTCCTAAAAAAAAAACAGATGCGTAAAAAAATTAATGAAATAAATAAACAGTGTGTCAAATGAAAGAAAAAAAGAAAGAAAGAAAGAACAGTAAAAAGATAAAATAAAAATAACGATGGGGGGGAAACCAAAATTAGTTCCCGGATAAAATAACAATAAACAAACCAAAAAAAGAACTTATAGTTAAAGACAACACGTGTATGTATGTAGTAGATCTCGAACCAGAGAAGTTCTTTGCGCTACCACTAGATGTCAGTGTCGCCCTAAATTAAACGGGGCCAAACTCCAATCACTTCTCTTTGGAGTAGAACTAGAAAAGGAGGTAATTTTGTGCGTCGTAGATTAGTGAGCAGAGGCCTTTTAATTTTAAGGGCTCTTAAATTCTCGTCAGTATGCGGGAAGCAGCTTTTCTCCCCCGTTTTTTTAACAGCTGGAAGAGGTTTTAGGGAGCAACCTGTTTTGTTCAATCAGATTAAAGCAGGCTTTAATCGCAAATTTGAAACATTAACCATGACTCGACATCCTACTTTGAAAGCCTAATCATGTCTTGAAATCTTAAATTGAAACCCAAACCAGGTTTTAAGACCTATCTTGAAACATGAACCCTGGCGTCAGACCATACCTTACCCCTGGTCAAAACCTTAACACATTTGAAATCTTAACATTCAAAGCCAAACCCAGGTTTGAAGAATTTTAAGAGCTAACCTGAAACCCTAACCTGGTTTTAACAGCCTTCTTTGAAACCCTAACCCAGTCTTTAAACCCTTATTCAAAACTAAGCCAATAGTATTGATATTTTTTCGATGTACACACTTGGTGTCACAAATGTAAATAAAAAAGAAATACATTATGCGCTGCGGCCTTCATTTTGCAACCCATTTGACATGTTATTCGCTGACATTTGCCAGGTTCCACGTATGGAGGAACAAAAGCTTGTTGCCGTCTTCATCCATCAAGAGGGCCTAAATAAAAAGCAGGCGGGGATCCAGATGTGGCTGCGGATGTCATGGAGGACTGCAGCAGAGCAGATGGTCCACTCTGCTCAGATTAGATGATGTGGGAGGGGTTGAGTGTCTGCTGGGGGTGGGAGGGGGCAACTAGTGTATATGTGTGGGGGGGTCAGGCTAGTCCACATCTGCTTGGATTATCAAAGGAAGAGGCGAGGAGGCGTGGAGTATATGATCGCACACACACACAGACAGAAAAAATACCATTTCATTAGCGGACGGCTATTTATGCTTTTTTGTTGAATGAGGTTCAAGGACACAGATAAATCCATCACCCAAAATGATGCTGCTTTAGTGATTCATTGATTTATGAATTGGAGTAAGTCCAACTCACTTTGTTTCTTTCTCCTTTATTGTATTTCGTTTTAGTCCAAGAATATTGACGCCATCGTACTTTATTTCATTCTTGTCTACAACCACAAGGAACTACTGCCTTGCCTCGAACACGGGGCCGGCCGGCGTCTACGAGCAGATATGGCGAAGGACAAGATCCAGCGTTAAAGTGATAATAAAGTAATTTGATAGAGAAGACTGAAATGGGACGGGAGATTTGAAACACTTCCTTCCAGCGATCCTTATGGCAAATGCGGGGTTACTTGCCAACGGATGAGCTGTGAGAAAACTGCAGGTGTTTGTTTACATTCAACCTTCAGCTGCTGCAGCCCAAGTATGGGTTCAAGTCGGCATGTCAAGTTTGGGTTAGGCGGGTTTCAAAAGAAGGTTTGAAGACAGGATTAAGGTTTCAGGCCTGTATTGTTGTTTCAAAGTAGCGGGTCAAGTTGACCCGTTGGGAAAATGTAAAATAAAGAAAATGGATTAAACTTTGGTCTCAGTTTTTCTAAAATAAATAAATGAATAAATAAATAAAATGCATTATATTAAGTTATGTGATTATTTTTTTTAAAATGAACATTGTTGTTAAGAGACAAACTATCGCCGCAGAAGAACAATCCATGTCGACCTTTTCACGGAGGCTATTTTAAACTCTTGTTTTGTTTCATGTACTCTTTGCATGATCTTCACGCCAAGTCGGAGGAACGTGTTGTACGTGTCCAAGTGTCAACAAGGGCCTGCCACCATCTGTCTTTGCAAAACTAAACGACAACAAAACGTGGCCGGTCTCCAGTCCTCATTTATGCAGCCTCAACCTTTTCCAACTTATAACTAGGCCACTTGATACTTATTTTTAGCGTATCACTAAAAATAAGGTGCTCTCTCTCTATCTCTTGTTGAGTTATACATAGCTTTTTGCCATTGTTGATGATTTCTCCCTCATGTTTTGTCCAGAAGCGAGAGTGAGAAGATGAAGACCACTTAAGGCTACACATCAATTTATTGTGTTTCAACATGGCCCCCCCATCAAAACAGTGTCCACCATGACATGGTTGTGAGTACCCTATTAATTAAAAAAAAAAGAATTTTTTTCTGTCAAAAAAAATATTCCGAAAAAAACAGGCTGAAAAAAAAATATTTAGAAAAACAGGGAAAAAAATATTTTAAAAAACTGGAAAAAAATTATTAATAAAACTATTATTATTGTTAAAAAAACTCAGAAAAACAGAACACCAGCTCTGTTTATCAGAGTTTATTTTTTATTTTTTACCTCTGAACTCCAACTGATTTGTTGCAGACATAACTCCATATGCAATAAGATCTCTCAATAAAGGAATGAATGTGTATACTGTATTTTAAAAAAATATTCAGAAAAACAGAATTTTTTTTATAAAAGAGGGGAGAATTACTCAGAAAAACAGAGGAAAATATTTGTTTTAAAACCTAAAAAAATACTCAAAAAAATAGGGGAAAAAATATTCAATAAAACTGGGGAAAAAAATTGTAAAAAAAACAGGACTTTTTTTCCCAAGTGAATGCAATACGCTTCCGTAGTTTTGCAATACTCAAAAAACCAAAACCAAAAAAAGATGGGTCCAACAAGCAAAAATAAAAAAAATACCTTGCGTCATAGTATTGACCGCTGTCAGTCATACACTTCGGATATGCAAGCTTTTAAGCACCATCTGCTGGCGAAAACGTAAATTGCACTTTGATATCAAATAGACACTGAATAGTAGTTCTCTCAGTAGAAAATTACTGAAATGAAAATAAAATTATTGAGGGGGGGCAACTATTTCTGTGTATTCACTTTTACCATAGTGCCACAATCACTGCAGAATTAGAGAGACCGAGCTCGACAGAGTGTTGGAAAGAGAAAACTAGAGAGTGAAAGGAAACAAAAGAGGCGGAGAGAGAAAGTGATCTCAAACGAGATGGAGTATCACGGTATCACAGTAATCATTTGTAATCCACTGGTAGCGCAACAGTGAAACTCAAACTGCTTAGGCCGCGTCCACACGAAAGCCAGTTTCAACGTATCCTCACAAGTTTCTTACCGTTTAGGCGTCCACACGATGGCGCGGTTCCGGAGCTTGAAAGATTTCCAAACGCGCCCCGCACGCTTCCGTCTGGGCACCACATGCCATCATCTTCTTCATGTTGTTTTGATACATACAAAGCCATGTTCTGTAGATTGCAATATATATACTGTATATATATTTATATAAAAGTGTTTGTCTTCTTCGCTGATTCTTCTTCTACGCTTTCTGTTAACTCCCTGTGGCTGTGCTACAGCGCCACTCCAGACTTGGCATATACATTACAACCGTTAAAGTCCTCAGGACGGGCATACGGAACGTAGCTTAAATTGGATGAATGTTGATTAGAAGCATCTGTGTGTCCAGGTCGCAGAGTGGCTAATGAGTTGGGCGTGGCTAACTGGCATCTTTTGTTGACAAGCGCATGGAATAAGCAACAACAAGATATTTACAATGCTTTGGAGACTGTCATCTGGATTTGATCCCTTGTTATCGGTGTGCCTCTGCCCTAATACTATGGGGATTTTCCATTTGTTATCACAAAGTTAGCAAAAATGCTAACTCTGCTTGCAAAAGTTGAAAGACATTGTTTAAAGCAGTGACAAAAATATAATAGCTAACATTAGGGTAACAGTTAGGTTCAGCATTTATCGTAAGATGTTTACATTTTTACGTTTATGTGATGAAACGGAAATGCAGTCATCCCAAAAACGTAAAAAATAAAATAAAATAAGAAAAAGTACATAAGTGTTTTTCACAGGTCAGCCACGATATGTTAACGTTACACTAACAACACATACAATTTTGAAGGTAATTGACTTGAGTTGATTGCAGTTTGCCACCACCTTGCACCCTTGTTCACCTTTCATTCCTTTCCCATTTTCATATTCTCTTGCCAAATATTACATCAAGGCAGCCATAAAATTTATATACCACTTTGGGGACGGAGCTTATATCTTGCTATTTGAGAGAGCGCGCGTTTGATACTGAGTGTCCTTGCGTTATTGAGGTCAAATATGGAGGGATTTTCTCTCTTGGTGAACTCACGCGTGACCTAAATAGACGAGAGGGCTGGTTGCATGCGATCTTTAGCTGCGAACGCGTCGCACTAGCACGGATTAGTAGCATGTTTGCTGCATGCAGAAAATGTAAATCTGATCGGAGCAAAGCAGAGCACCAACTGTTCACTCAAGGCTGATGATGCTGACGGCTTTGGGTTTCATCATATCAGTATTCCCCCTCTACTGCCTGAAAAAGCAAAAAAAAAATCCTAGTTTACCAATACTGAATGTGAGGGATGATGATGAAAAAGTGGCCTTAGAGCTAAGGGTTTAAGACTTGGTTAGAGTTTGGAGTTTAGGGTTTGAATTTGGATTTTGTTGGGAGTTTAGGATTAGAGTAAAGGAAAAGTCACATTAGCCTCATCTCAGTTTCAGTGGTGCAATCCAAACCCCCGCTGCTGCACACACGTCTCTGAACTGGAAAACCTTGAGCTATTACTCATTCAAAGCTTCCTCTCTTGGGGTTGTCTTACTCTTTCCTACAGACCTGCTGCGTTTTGTAGGCTAGGGACCAACGGTAACAAGAGACGAGAGAATAAACGATGATTCCGTTGTAGAGAAATACGCAACGATGAACGAGAATAGCTGAGGTTCGGTTCCACAGAATTAAACGAATAGGTGAATACTTCACAATGCTGCATAACTACTATGGCGCAGCACAACTAGTGTAACAAACTCATAAATGACTTATTTGACACACTTTTGGGTTTCTAATGTCAATATCCTGTTCCCTCTATGCTTTTTTTTTTTTTTTAACTCATTCACTGCCATTGACGGCTATAGACGTCAAAAATTCATTTGAACTATTTCTATTAGTTTCACATTTTTTCTCTCCCACTTTTGTTAACAAGAGTATGAAAACATAGAAAAAAATGGATTGTACATTTAGAACAAATATAAAATTTGTGATTGCTCTCGAGTTAACTAGTGAAAATTTTATTCGCCTGATGCCCCTAATGAAAAAAAATATATATATATTGTTTAAAAATTAAGGGCGTCAGAAGATTAATTTTTTTAAAATTGTAATTAATCACATGACTTCAATAGTTAACTCACGATTAATCACAAATTTTATATCTGTTCTAAATGTACAATATTTTTTTCCTAGGTTTTCATACTCTTGTTAACAAAAGTGGGAAAAAAAATGAAACTAATAGCAATAGTTCAAATGAATTTTTGACGTCTATAGCCGTCAATGGCAGTTAACGAGTTAAGTTCTGTGCTTTTATTTTGGTGCACTTCTGGCAGTCCAGGAAGTGCTATCCACTTGAGGTTACAGAACAGAAAGGCGCTAACAACAACAAAAGAAAAAGGCCCGTGATTCAACTTGTTGCTGACTGAAACGCCGATTTGCATTGTTGCTGTCCAAGTACCTAGCTGGAAAGGGGACAAGGTATTTGTGTTGTTTTATTGTGATTTATCATGATGTCAAATACTTGTGTAAATGAGTTTTTGAATGTTATTTTCTATTGGAGTGAAGCTAATGCTAGCTTCTCATTAGTGGTTGTTTATGCTACTGTTTTCTGTTTTAGCTAGCTTTTTCACATGTACGACTAAAAGTTGTGTCGAAGGTGTATTTGACAACTTTCAAGGACTGTTATTTATATTTAGTATTTGTTTGTTTACAGTATAGCTCTTACGTCAAATGGTACAAGGAAGGAATAAAATAAAACAAACTTCGTGGAACACCAGTACGCTTCACCACTGTCTGGCTGGGTTTGCTACAACTCGTCTATTGCTCGCCGTTCATAAAACCGAAACGTAATGAACCGAGAGCCAGCTTTTGTCAACACAAGTGTGTCGTCGACCCGCTCGTAAATTCTTATGACGACGAGAGGAAAGTCACGGGTTGGTGCATGAGGCCGCACAATGCCAGATCCAGTTAGTCGTGGACGCGTGGATAGAGAAAGGGCTGGTGGGGTGGAGATGGGGGCGGGGGCCTCCCGCTCCATGTTCCCGCCTCAGCTTCCAACTGCTCGGGCCCCCGGCTGTGTTGCCGTGACAACTGGATGAGGTAAATGGTTGCAGGAGAATCCTCATCACGAGCTGCGCCACGTCCTGCAGTGACACCTCTCGACCATCACGTTGGTCTCTTTTTCCCAAATTTTTATTGTATATATTTTAAAGGCACAAAAACAGATAATGCATAAATAAATTGCTTTCTGCTGCAGCACAACTGGAATCTACATCAAGGAGACTGCAAAAATTCACCAGCTGAACATTATGCAAGCAGGTGGCATTAAACGTGTTTTTTTTTTTTTTTTCTTAAGCCTCTAATTTTCCCAGACGCCCTTTCCCAAAATAGAGCGGCACTTTTGCATAGCGAGTCACAGCGATCACAGTTCTGGGTGAAATAACACACTGTGCTGTGTTTACAGATGAGGCTGAGGCTGTGACTGTGAACTAGAGAGGTGGTGGGGGGTGCTTCACTATTGCCGGATTGTCATTATTAACATTGTGCATGTCACATTTGTACTAACATGAAATCAGGTCTTATGATATTTAGGGGTGTGTTGCAAAAGTTATCTTGGAATTAGTATGTCAATTTGATTTAAAAAAAAAAAATCTAAATTTTTCTATGTGGTAAAAAAAAAAACTGAATCACGAAGATGATGACGTTTACGACACTCAACAATTCAGCAAGTGGCCCATGGAAAGCTTGGAAAAAATAAAAGTCTGCCCCTCGACACTATTTTGACTGATTGTTCATGAAAATTGGGTCAACTCAATGTCTATCATAACAGGATGTACGGGGAAGTCAAGACCACAAATTGAATCAGCCGTTTTGGTTGGAAGCAACCATTTGGGGTGAATTCCAGGGCTCACACTTTAAGCAGACACGTAATTTCCTGAAATGAGCACAACCTGAAGCAGGTATTCTAGCCAAACTGATTCATTAGAAAAAAAAAGGTAAATTCAGGAGACAACAAGAAGACAGAAAAAAAGATTTTATTTTCGTTTTTTTTTTTTAACCAAACAACAGAATACAGCTACATATACGACATGTTTGACATTTGAAAATGCATTCATGTGCAACAACGGCATCACCGTTGTTGCTGTTTATAATCTCAATCTGACTGACTGGTCACCTCTTTTCAATAACGCATCTGACAAAGCCGTATGCAAGAGGTGGCCACTGGGGGTCCGCAATGTCAACACTGACCCTGTGGGGGAGGGAGGGGGTTTGGGGGTGGCAGTAAAGAAACACTCCATCCTGAAAGGTTTAATATAAAAATAGACATGAATCTAAGAGTAGTTAACGCAGCAGTGCATGCTCTAATGTCCCGGTGTTTGCGAGAGAAATGAAGTCCTGTCATGCGAACCTACAGTATGCGTCGAGAGACAAGAGCTAAGCTAACGTAAGAGTTTGTCAATACGGCAACTACACAGTAGTTGGAACCAATAATGATATGTATAAAAACAAAGTCCCTCTTGGATTCTTTCCACTGAAATGTCTGCTGAAAGAGAAAATGAATTACTCAACGGCTTCTGAGTTTGTGCCATCTGATTTTGGAACGCGAGTTCAAGGCGTTGTATGCTAATCAGCTTTGAGATCTACAAATGTCTCCCGCTTTTCTGAGGAGCAACTAGGGATTATAGTTACTGTAAAGTCTAAGGAAATGGAAAGGGCTGGAGTCAGGTCCAGGTTAGCAGTGAGCCTTGTGAGCTAACCAACCAAAATACATGAAGGCATACTTTAAAACCTCAGGCGATAAGAAATGCTAGCACAGCTCTTTCATGGTTTTGACGCTAGCGTGATTTCCCGCATATTTGCGAAGGCCCTGTCCACAATAACATATGGTGCCATATTGTGGCATCTTTGTGCCAAGAAATTATGTTTAAGTGAGCTTCATGTCGTAGTACTAAGACTGACCGTGGTGCTCGAGGGTTGCGTCCCAATTGTTACGTTTCAATGAATTATCCCGGAGACCACGGCTTAGCCAAAATCAGTGTTAAGCAAACACAAAAGAATTTGCAATCATTTATATTGAGCTTGTGATGTTACAATAGTCGGATTGTTTTCTGCGGTCAGGAATTCTGATGGGCCTTTGCTAACTTTGATTGTAAGGGAGGGAAAATGTTCCAACATTTTGCCTATAACGTTACTTTGTGTTGAGAATGCTTCACCCTCAAGGTCACTACGATTCGTTCCACCATCCCTCACCGTGGTATTTTTTGTGATTCTTTCCATTCCTCGTCTCAGTGCGACACGATTATTCCCTGACTCCAGAATCCTTTAATGCAATTTTAATAGTCCTAGTTTTGAGCATTTCCTAGCCCAGAATGTAATTAACGCATTCAGGGCACCTTCAATCACAACGAAAAATGCGTCTTGTCATATTTTTTGTTATTCATACCTCTCCTGTAGAATCATTAGCTTCACACCTCGGAAGAACGCTTCTAAAAGCACAACAAGAGATCGACGAGCCGGCTGATAATGATGATGATGTATTAAGTGACCGGTTATATTAGGGACTCTTAAATTGATGGATTTCATGATGATGATGTCGAAGGGCCTCGAGCGGCCTGGCAGTAACGTGACAATGAGTTTGAAACACTGAAATTAAAAAATAGATAGCGTAAATAAAAATTCTAAAGGCTCTCTTCGCTTCAACCTGACCTTTGGCAGACAAAACAGTCGGAATGGTGTAATTAGGGCTGTCACATAATTAGATTCACCATTTAAAGTGCATTCATTGACACGATAGTTGTACACGTCTTTTATAATATCACTTTTTTTTTATTTTTTGCTCTAATTGTGAGGATTATACTCAGAGCTAGTTCATCTTTCTACATCAAGCTAATGAAAGAGTATATTCTCTGGATTTATATGATGATGCTTGTTTTAATTGTGCACATACATGTATGTGTGTGACTACATCGTATATATAATATACCGTGGAATCTGCCTGTTCGCTGTACATGTCCTTTTTTTCCCGCGCCTGGTAGAAAAACACACGGCGTGAATGACAGGATGTGACGTCTTAGGTGGAAGGTGGGGGGGGATAAATATTGAGGTCATTGGTCTGTATGACATCTTTCGGATATATTTTGTAGGGTATGATCAGCTTATAGTGTCACAGTAACTCTAAGAAAACTTGAGGGTGAAGGTTGTGTTCACACCTGTTTGGGTCGGTTAAAAAAACGGTGCGCTTTGTTTTGGTCACGTGTAACGATGCGAACATCCAAACCAAATAAGTGGACGCAGAATTCTTGAACAGTTGTGGGTCCGCTAGGGGGAGTTCGGCTCATTTCATTTCACATGGACCACAGACATGAACACAGATAAATTCCTTCACAATTTAAAACTGTTCCAAGATGTCTTAAAGACCCTGTAAAGTGAATTGAGGAATTAGTTTCTAAAAACATTATACGAGCAATCCTCGAGTTACGTTGTACCCGACCTAACGGCGCCCGTGCCTCGTCCGGTTTCGTGAATTTCCCACAGTAATGATGCCATTTTAAATTTATTTATAGTTGTGTTGTTGTTACCTACAGCAACGGACGGTCCATCTAGCAGGTGGCCTCGCCATCAGGCGCGTCACATTTCCTTGTTTAATTAGCACCGCTCTGCAATGAATGTCCGTGCGGAAACACAAAATATTGGTTCTTCCGGGTCGCGCAAATGTTTTTTTTTTTAATTACTGTACAAAGTATTTTGATGTAAATATTGAATTTAACGGTTACATCGCCAGCGTAGGAACGTAACTCGAGGACTCCCGGAATGTTTAAAACTAATACATGTGCAAAGACAGAGGGGGATTGGGACCAGGCCAGCCCACAAATCGCAAAATTTTGTATATAACTGACAGCAATGCACTGGAATCTATTTTTAAAAGCAAAACTTCCTTCCAATTTTTTTTTTTTTATAAATCGCCAATATGCATTTTCCAACCACGTTTACCAAGCTACAGGTGTGAACACAGCCCAAACATTTTCCTGTGGCTTAGCAAACTATTCAAATTGCTACGCAAGCTGTTTGAAAAATTCGAAATCATTTTGAGCGCCCACTAACATAATCTATTCTTCATGAGTGACTTTTCATACCATACCTCGGTGCCCTCTTTGCAAAGAAATCAACAACTGTACCACCAGGCCGAGACTCCGTAAAAAAAATCCTGGACGTTCAACCAGGGAGGAAGCAGCACAAATCTGTCGCCTCGTCGCACATTTTCATCAGTAAAGTCTTGTCCACGCGAGAAACGAGACGAGCCCTTTATAAAAGTACATACTTGTTACTCCTCACTTTCCTCGTCGTCACCCTTGGAACCTTTACTCCAGCGCTGGAAGCAGTGGACGGTGGAAGCCAGGAAGAAACTGGTCATGATGGCTACCACAGACACGGAGATGCCCGAGAAAATGATAATGAGCAGGTCCGTCAGAGTCAGGCTAGCCTGGCACTCGCGGAAGCTGTCCTTGGAGAGCTGGGTCAGGGACACGCGCCGGCCGTCCATGGGGAGGGAGCACTCCATGCCTTCCACTCCTGGGCTCGGAGAGAGAAAATGAGATTAGACAGATTTGCCAGACATGCTGAAGCGAGCTCGCAAGTGAGTGACGCCATGTTGCGACTTGTGGACCGACGCTTTCGCGTGGCGTCCGTTCAGCGGATTGCGTAATGTGCAAGGGCAAGCAGACAGGACTGAGGCGTATTGTTGTGCAATATGCCCAAAAGTAAATGTCATCCTCGAGTTTAATTATTGCTACTGAAAACACAGTTTTGTGGTTTGGGAAATTGTAAAGCTCATCATTAGGCTATTTGCAAGTATGGCAGGGTGCAAACATCACCGTTTATAATGTGTGCCTATTCCTGCCTATAGAGTTGGGAGTAAGTCACATACAGTAGGTACAAGTTATAAATCAGACTCAAATTCTAAACTTCAAGTTAAACCCTGGAGAACCCAACAACCCTTTTCTTCTTTGGAAAATTATGAATTATACATTAAATGACTGCTATAAGTTCACTGAACAACAAAATATGTTTTTTCAATTTTAACCCTTTTTTTTAAACTAGCTCAGAGTTGCTAATTTATCAATATATATATATATATAAAACATACTCCTAGGCATTCTGCAACACGATATGAAATAGATTAACAAAAAAAAACACAATTTTACCATCTGATGGTTTGCTGAGAAGATGGTTTTGTTTGGATTGATTTCCAGCTCAACAAAACAGCATGTTGCCAGCCATCTTGTCACCACCACGCTGGCTCATGTAAGTGCAATATTCATCCACTAGATGGCCCCATGCAGGGGTCAGAAGTGGCACTCTGGACTTTTGAAGTTAAATTTGTAAAAAAAAAAAGGTCTTTGTTATTTGAGTAGCAGAATTCATAGGGGCCAAATTTGACCCTGTGGGTTCTCCAGGGTTAAAGAAAGTCCTTCATTACTGTGGCAAAAATCAACCAAGTCCGGTCGATTGCCCGCTAAGTTTCGAGCAAGTCAATTGAAACGATGAAGCATGTCATAAGCGAAAAGCTCAGTCTAGTCAAGTCAAGTCAAGTCAAGTCTAGTTTGTGTATACAGCCAGATAGGTTCAGTCACATTATTTAGCACATATACAGTATAGCTGTTGTGTCTCTTACTTTCATGAAACCTTATACATTGCTAGTCCCCTTTTGTCAATATTAGCATGAATCCACTTTTTTTTACCATTTTTGCACAAACTAACCAGAAAAATATTCTTTCTTTTCTTAGAAAACAAAACATTTTAGCCCATCAAGTCCCAGGTCCGAGGTATGTGAATCCCACTTATCTGGCTAATGTTCCATTTCATGTGACAGTCACGTGTTGACCACACATATAAAAATGTCCCATTGTAAATATTGAAAAATTTTAACATTTACAATTGTGGGTCCCAAACATTTTGCAAGGAGATCAGGAGCGGGGGGGATTAATCACTCCACAGGCCCACACCAAAGGATAATCAATTATTCTGGATAATCTGATAATCGGGCTAATTGCTGATTTTGATCGCAAGTGGAGATCAAATGCTCAAACCCCATTTAGAAGAATCTGCTCACATCCATACAAAGGCGCAGGACGGATGTCAGAAAGGACAATTCAAATCTTTATACAGCACATTACCTACAATACTTCTTTTTTTATCCCAAAGCCTTCGGAGGGAACTGATTTGATAAACGTCAAGTGAGTTTTTAGTCTTGCCAGTTGAGTACAGCACATCCACCTCCGGCGGGTTCACTGCAGGAACAATTACGGTAAACGTCCCACGTAAAATGCCCACGGTACATCTACTGAAGTCAACATATTTTCCATTTAACAATTTCATAGTTGGAGAATCATAACACTTTGTCAGATGGACTCATGATTTTCTGGAAATACATATTCTTCATTGGACGATAAGGATAAAGTAACAACCCATTAAAACACAAAAGCCCCTAAAAATGTGACTGCAGGTCATCGTAAAAAGTGAATGTGTGTCGAAGGCAATCTTGATTTAATTCACCCCAAGATGGAAGCATCGTAAAGTCAGTCGCTGAAGTCGTTTCGACGTTGTTTAAAAGTAAAAGGACATTCCGCTTGTTATTGCCTTCCATTTTTCATTTCAAATTACACGACATCTCGTCCTTAACTAATGAGAAAATTATAGCAAAGTAAGATAGCCCAGAAAACGCAGTATAGAGTGTTTACCTTAATTACTTGACAGCAATCGCTCCGTATTCCACTTATTTACATTTTTAGCACTGCAAAAATCTTATCACTACATAAGGACGTGTTTTCCTTTTGTTTTTTAACATGAATTGACATACATACAATATTTGGATGTATCGATGACAGTCCTGTATCGCTACATAATGACATTGATTTGAAACAGGACGGATGGGTGATGTTTTGAGTTTATCATAATGACAACAAAGGGATATTTTCCCCAGACATTATCCGTGAAAGTGTGAAATATGCCGATTCCACCGTGACATGTAATGCTTCAATAACCTTGTGGTTGTCATAGGTCCCGAGAGCCCAGTGTTGTGTTTGGAGCATTTCCACTGTGTAAACAAGTGATCCAACCACAACCTCCTCCGTCTGGTTGAGGATCAAAATCTCATGAGTCAAAGCTCAATTGACAAGAGGCCAATGTTATTGATTTCCAGCTAGAAAGAGCACACCGGTTAATGACGGCATTAATTCTAAGACCTGTCAGTCGGCTCCCAGACAAAAAAATGCTCGAGTCCTGGCCTTACAAGTGGTAATACGGTTAAGCTGCCCGCTGACAATAACGAGCCGAAAATATTGTGGCTTGTTATGACTCTCGACTCTATTATAATTGCATAGCAAACAATATGGCAGGCCACTTTCCAAGCAGCAGGCCCTCTTACACTTTGACTCAGGGGAGCTTTCAGTGGCGATTATCGTGAGCAAAACATTCCCAGGCTTTTTCCGACACGTGGCCTCTTGTGAATTGATGGCTTAATTGAGCGATCCATTCTGCTTTAATGGCCAGGAATGATGAAAATTCAAACACATACAACTTTTAAGACTAGAGCCTGGTACTTCACATCAAAATGACAACATTATAGCAGGATTACTCAGCGCTTTGGGGTCAGACGTTAGTCCTCGCACTTGGCTAATTCCCACAACAGGAAGTCCGCATTTTGACACGATGACACTCGCGCTGACTCACAAGGTGAAAACAATTCCAGCCTCTCGCTGTCACCGCTGATAACAAGAGGCGGCTCGTTGACATCAGAGGACATAAGGAAGGACGTGGAGTTAAAAAAACTCTGAGTGTCATCTCTGAGAAGCGATTACAGATGAGTAGTAAAGACGAAATAGGCAGAAAATTGCAACCTCTGCTAAGACCTAAAAAAAATTCTCCTGCAAAATCCAATGATGAAGGAAAGAACACATGCACTCCCCTCTAAAATGTATGTAGCAGTAAGGCCAATTAATTGACTTCTGACTGAACATAATAATGACTGGAGCAAACCCAATGGAGCATGCAATTTACCTGTTCATGTAGAGAGTGAAGGGATTCCCTCCCAAACTGCGCAATACAATAGAAGAATGTACAAGTTTGGGTCCTAATCTTAATGCAGTTACTGCAAGCAAAAACTAAATGTGAAGTCTTAGTCACTTTCTTTGCCATTGTGTAGTCACATCTGGTGTTTCGTTACAAATAATGCTATATCATTTGTATATCAGATCCAGAAGTAATTGGATAGGTCTCGCCCCCCCAAACTTAAACCCTACGGTGCATGCATTTTACATGCCAATGAGGAAACTGAACAGTGGAATTCCCGAGATCCAAAGAAGGGAAAACTGGAAAAGCACCACAAGTAAAGAATGCAAACATTTGATAATAAGTCAATAAAGCTGAGTGGTTGCTCTTGTATCGTAGTCACCTTTGTATGTCAACAAATAATACATTCAGGTCAATGAACACAATAAACACACACCAATTTAACATCTGACTACAATATTTCTTCCAGTATATCTAGTATTTGATAGCTGGAACCGGACCACCATTAATAACTACTATAGGAGCCTAATCCAGGTCCAGAAAGTAAAATCCCTGCCACAGTTTGGGGTTTAGCCACTTGTACTAGCTATCTAGCTTTATAGCAAGTAAACAAGCACGGGGGGAGCTAGCTAGGGAGCTCGCAAGCTAGCACCTGGGGCTGAAGTCAAACTGCGGCAGGGTTTTTTACTTTTTGGACCTGGATTTGGTATACAGAAAGAGATTTTACGCATTGACAAGACCCCTTTTCATCTTATGGAGACAAGATTGTTGTTTTCTGTGCCTTAGAAATAGCCTGCTCTGCTCCAGCAAATTGTTTCATGGTTCTTTCACACCTGTAGTTTACTTTCTGTAGTCCAACTCAGTTGGGTTTTGAAGACATTTAACATTTTCTATGCATATTTTTACTGTTTATGAATCTACTTATAGTATATAGATGCCATATAACTGATAATGTTTGTGTGAAATATATTGGACATATTAACTGTATTGTAATGAATAAAACTTTTCACTCCCTTCCAGCTGGTGAGATAGGAATGCACATGGGAGGCAAGTTCTCATGGTGATAACACTGTGGGTCTGAGGGAGTCTAGGTCGCATGGTAGTACCTGTCTAATCATATATTTCCGGCTTTGGACGGAACTGGAGTAAACATGTCAGTAAATCACTTGTCTGTCTATTATAATTACTAACCCTTTGTCCAGCCTCAGAGGAGGAGTATGCTTTTTCATCTATAAAGCGACTGTGTGTTTTCATATTGACACACTCGAGGCTTAACATCACTTTTGAATGTAAGCATGTCTTGTGTCTTTTAAGAGCTCTTAAAATAAATTCTTTATAAAGAAGGCTTCTTCATCAGATCTCATTTTTCAATTATTTTTGAACACGCAAAGATTACACTTAATATAGTAATCAAATAATACCTTCAGTTTGTAAACAACGTTCCTGGTTTGGTGGATGTCCATACCCTTATTTGAAATCTGCAAATGTATTTTTCTATACCTAGTGTCCATGTCAAGGGATAAAGAGGCAAGAGAACGTCGGCTTTAAAAGCGTACTAGCATCGAAACTAATGGTATGATGCCGCACCAATCCTTCATATTCCAAGCACGGACGGTTGATGGATTACACGTGGGATTACAGTCAGACACGGGGACGGTTGATCCGCCATCTCCAGGCGGGATTGATATTCATCGTTGTGACTGACCACTATCAGGGGCGGTTTTTCCTTCGACCGCAACAACACAGTTGATTCTAGCATCAGCGATAAAGAAACAACCGTTGTTGTCTTTTATTCGTACTAGGCCACGTTGTCCATGACACGGAGACAGAAGGTGATGCTCTAATAACGGAATCACCCTCTGAAATGCATCACACCGATTAAATAGCGAGCAGATGTAATGAAGAATCATTAAGGGGCCGATCACGGAGCTATAAAGTCATAAAGATAAGCAATGAAAAATTCATAGGTCACGGCGAGGGTGGGGGATGGAAGAGGGCCAAGCGGGGAGGCGAGCGAAATGCAGAAAGACGAGCGCTCATGCGACAACGCGGGTCCATCACTCAGGAGGGGATTCCTTCTGCATGGAGACCCAATCACATCACGTTTCATCAGCGCTCCTCGTGGCCTTTTCGACAACAGCTCGTCATTGCGCAAAGTAGCATTTGGTAATCAGGCTAGCATACAAAACGCTGACAGACTGTGTTAAAAAAAAATCACATTTGGATCGTCGCTTTCCACACGAGGTATAAAGATAGCCAGTGATGTCGTGGGCGGCATGCGGCTTACAATTTTCATTTTTTTTATTTTTAAGACGACGGGGCAGATTTTTTTTACAGGGCAACTTGAAAGACTAGAAATGAAAATTGTGGCTCCGAAACCCCCATCAAATGAGCTGCTACTTTGCGGCGAAGCTGTTCGCGGAGCTGGCATGTCGTGCCCCGCAGGCAGCTCCAGCTCCAATTACCCTGGCCAATGCACCCAGAGAACTGTGTCACCCTGAATTATACATAGCCTTTGTTCATCCTTAACCCACCGGCGGACAAGACAGCACTGGATCATGTTTACACTCATCCCTTAATTAAACATTCAACTACCTGATTAGAAAATGTACAAACACACTGGCAAAAAGCAATATACTGGTACTGTATGTGTACCCAACCTATAGACAAATCCCCGTACTTAACTCTCAAGACACTGTGTCGGCATGTCCCAATTTGTGTCATTTTAACAAGTTTAGCCTTCATCCAAATAAAAGGGAAAAACAAATCGTACCAACAGGTAACTTTAATTACCTCATCTATAGCCATGAGTCCGCCAAGGAGTACAGTTTGGTTCTGTACGTTACGTCTTAATCCAGTTAGCATTTCCATGCCAGAAGCTAAATAAGATCTCTGAATAGCAAGACATTAGAGCAGCAGAACGTGGTGGAAAGTAAAATAAAAAGAAGAGCAACACAAATGTATTTACACCCTCTAAAGTAGCACCTGTAAGAAGTGGGTTGAAAATCACTAACTCAGCAAGCAAAATACACATCAGCATGGTTTTATGGCCGAGCAGCAGCACAAGTGAACAGAAGTTGCTAATTAAATATGGATGTTACAATTCTGTTCTGACCAATCAAAAGGACATGTCTAGACTTGGTACATTTCACCTGGGACTTCCCCAGCCACTATCTGAGGAAATACAATACTGGTCTGATATTCTGTAAGGAAATATATTTTTCCCTACCAACACCTAAAAATGTCCTAAATTATTATTTTTTATATATATATCATCTTGTACCATGTCATTGACCGGCAGTAATCAAACTTATGCAAACAGACAAGTGTGCCAAACAGTGAACCCGGCATCACAGGGGAAATCAAGACGTGAAAAATGAAATGGGAATTAGGTTTTGCAGCGTGGGGCTCTCTGGCTGCTACATTACGCAGGCCGTCGGGGAACCGGCTTCAAAAATAGCGGAATGTGTGCTTGTCCGAATATGCTAACGAACTTTTAAATCAGTTTGTGGTTCCTTGCGCTTTGAATTTCAACCTTTGGATCGTTATTTGGGTAGCAACACACGTCTATGGCTTAATGAGCAACATTTTTTTATGTACCCCCTGAGGAAAGGTTTTGACCTTTATATCCTGCATCAGCCAGTTAGCATCATCTGCCCCTCCTCCTTATGATCTGGCGATAACCATTAGCCAGCTACCAACAGCTTCACAGCTCTTGTTGAGTTCCAACTTTTATGTCATACCTGAGTCAGCTAGCAAAATATATTGCGGATAGGTACAAGCGGCCAGGATTTGAAATATGGCGTTTCAAGGTTAGGAACGACACACAGTGAACTACTTTGAGCTGTGGCGATAGAATACAAGGTCGCATGGCACAAGACGGCACGCTCGATTACCAGCATGCCTGCTGTTTTTCATTAGGATGCTTTAGATATCTGGCTGAGAAATGTTTGTTTTTTTTCTACAAACATTTACTAAAATTATGACTATAGCACATTTGGGTGCCAGAACTGAGCACCCTTTTTATGAGTTTCAACCGTCATGTTCTATGACAGGCAGTTAATTAGCATCATTTGCACCTCCTCCTCGTGATAGGTTTTAACACAACAACTCCTTCACAAGCAGCATACACCATTAAGGCCAGACTGATGCAGATCGAGACTTGTTCACAATTTAGAGACATCATAGTGGCTGAACTATAAGGAGGACGCAGTATCCACATTAACAGAAAGTCTTCATGTACAGTACTGTAATTCACGATGCACAATTTTTTATTTTCCTGTGGAGTGTTACTCTACTATTTGCAAAAACAAACAAACTCAAAGCCTAAATAGGAAATTAGTGTTTTACAGTATTTTGTGTGAAAAAAGTTTATTGTCTTGAAGTGATACATAGCCAGGGAAGTTTCGAAGAGTCTTTGCCAAATGTTCACATGCGCACTTCTGTTGCGGTATGTTGTAAAATGGGTTTGAAATGATACTTTAATAGTTGGGGGTCCTAGTTTGTGTTATATTCATGGTTTAAACTATTATTATAGGCAGTTATAAACACTTCACCAAGGGGGCAATCAATTACTTGCGGTTCCTGTCCTCTACGAACAACTGAATCTCATGCGCCGTAATTGAGTTTCTCACTTTTGTGATGAATGAAACATGCCCTTCCCAACACCCACGTCGAAGACACTCGCCAGAGCCGATGTACTGTATTTTACAAAATCGTATCATGTCAACCTCATTCGCTAATGAGCGTCCCATCTGTTATCGTGCTGTCGCGCTATTACTTCCAATGGCATGCTTTGGAAATGATTTGATCATTTCGGTCGGGTCGACGGCTACCTGGTGGATACAACTACACTTCAAACTATTAATTTAGGCAATTCTAAAAAAAAATTGGGGAAGTCACTTATGGATTTTTTTGTTATTTTTGGCAGATCCCCTGTAAATAGCGGGGGTTTACTAGAGTTGCAAACACTGCCATCTGCTGGCCTGGCATGCACAGGGCACAGTGTCTAAATCGACACACATTCAATATTGATCGTACCACTGTTGTATAAACCTTTTTTCTTAAGCTGCTGTCTGCTTCGGTGTACAGACTAATATGCCCTAATGGAAATTTGAAGGTCAGCCTCTCCCAGACAGGACTATGCTAACACAGTTAGTCATTTGACATTGTTGCGCGTGGATCGTGAGGGTAGCAAACGTGAGGGAAAATATAATAGCATTCGGTATCACAAACAAATGAGTCCCAATGTGGTCCTCTACAACAATGCATTCCTTGCTTTGCCAAAGCATAATTTTCATGATGCATCTCTTGCATTGTCATTACATTGTGCAGGTGCGGTGTACTCAAGACAACCTTGGGCAGCATGGCTCAGGTGGTAGAGTTGGTTTTGGGTTTGAACTTTCAACCCTCTGCCAATTACTGAACCCCACTAGATGAATAAAGAACCGGATTTGTCAAACTTTCATTTAGGACCAACACAATACACCATATACAGTACATAATCTCTCTCACTGACAAACTCCCTTAAACCAAAGGATCTGTCACAGTACCAAGACGGACCTTACGAAATACATGAGGATTTGCGATTGTTAGCTCAGACTGTTTGCCGAGCAGATCAGGGAGGGAGAAAAACACTAACACATCCCACAGGGTAATCACTCAGGATGGTCTGTTTAGAGACATCTGGTCTTCGCTGACATTGATCAGAAGGGGGAGTAATTAGCAAATTTGGTGCGATTGTCGGTAGCATGTGTACCCCCGCTTTCTGTTGCACCACACCGATTTGAGCTAAGGAGGCAGTTTTCGTACACAGGTCAACACTCACACCCAAACAAACTTGGAACGATGACAGAAGAAGAAGTACGCCCACTCTCTCTCGGCAGCATCCTCCACACAAACAACATTTTCGTCCTAAATTCTTAGTTCAGGCCCAGTTTAAAAAAAAAACAAAAAAACACTATACAGCATGAGCTAATTGTCATTTGAAGCTTCACCGTTGGCTGTTTAATTTTACCTCGTCAGCTCCCACGTGGTGGTTTTCACTTCAACGCTAACTAAAAAAACATCACTAGTAATCATGTGGCTCAGCCTCAGTAGAAGCTATTTGTGCAGTGTCTGATGGGATATCTGCTTTGAGCTGAATGAAAGCGGATATTAAAGAGCCTCTTTTTTTTTTGTGTGTGTGCGCGAGAACTAGAACAAATAGTGCAAACCCCCTATGGCTGTTATAGGCCCATCCGCTCATGTAAGCAGCTCACAGCCACAGTAAAATATGTCTGCCGCGTTAGTGTGAGCCTTGTGTTGTTTCTCAGAAGCACTCACACACATACAAATCTTGTGCCCTGTTATCTAACTCAAAGTCACAAGGCCTAAAAAATGTCTTATGTAAAGCATTAAATTGACGGAATGACCGCGTGGAATAAAAACAAGCAAACAATGTATTTTGTAGAGGGTTCGGTCACACAAGCAACAATGTTGTCATTTCGGGTTACTGCTGAGCTGGAGCCTATTCCAGTTGACTTTTGGTGAGAGAAACGGGGTACACCAGCCAATAACCAGGGCACATATAGACAAACAGCCTTTCACACTCACCTTCACAGAAAAAGGACAATACAGAGCAGGGTTCACCACTTTTGGTCCTCGAGAGCCGGACTCAGGCAGGCGTTAGATGTTTCCGCCTACGAAAGCACCTGATACTAAAGATCAGGATCGTTATCAGGCATGCTGATGAGCTGATTAAAGGTATCAGGTGTGCTAGTAGGCGGAAACAACTAAAACCTGCAGGACTCCGGACCGAATTGGTGAACCCTGATTTAGAGTCTTCAGTGTGGGAGAAAGTGCTAACCATGAGGTGCACCGTGCTGCCCCCAGTCAATATTTTTGCAAGCTCTCCACATTCATTTCTGCCTTTATATAGACAAATTGGATGATGATATTAAGAAGAAAAAAACCTCTACTAAATTGAGTATTATATCAAATAAAACAGTATGTTTACCAACTGGTCTACATGAGCGATGAACTGAAGTAAAAATAGAAATATTCTCCTAATCAATTTCCTGAGAATAAAAATCTTGTTTCTATGTGGATCTCGTTGCAGGTTCATCCTCGAACAAGGGCTATTGTGTCATATTACACACTCACATTGGAGGCTATGGGGGTGGAGGAAGAAAGAGACTAAATTAGAACAAGATTCGGGAGGAGGGGGTTCCCTCTCCGACAGGGAGGAACATAAATAGACGTGTACAACACTGTTTGCATGAAAAAGTTTGCCACGTTTGCTTACCATTGGGAAGCTTTTGACTGTTCTCTATGAGCCATGCAAACAGGCTGGCAAAGTTGCAGTTGCACACCCAGGGGTTGCCCTCCAGCCTCACCACCCGCAGGGAGGGCAGCTGACTTAAGGCGCCCACCTTGAGGCTCGACAGTGCGTTACGTTCCAGTTCCAATTCCCGGAGCGAGGTGAGGCCCAGGAAGGCGTCTTCGCTCACCATGCTCAGGTAGGGGTTGTTGCCCAGTCGCAGTTTGATCAAGCTCCGGGACTCCCCGAATGTACCCTTGGGGATTTCTGTCAAGTTGTTGCTGCCGAGGTCCAGGAAGACCAGCCTGGAGGAGGTGCTGAGGGTCCCCGGTTCGATGTATGACAGCGTGTTGTTCCGCAAGTCCAGATAGACCAAGTCACTGTAGAGAACCAGGAAGTCGGAAGGGATGCTGGTTATCCAGTTGTCGGCCAGCAGGAGCCGGCGGACGTCCAGTGGGATCTCGTCCGGGAGTTGGGTCAGCCCTCGGCCGCTGCAGTCCACCGTGTGGGGGTCGGGGCACAGGCAGGTCGCTGGGCAGTTCTCCCCCCGGGTCCAGAACACTGAGGTCAGCACCATGAGGACAGGCTGGAGCCAGCAGACACATGGCAACATGGTCATGGGGCGAGGGGAGGAGTTTGGGGGAAAGAGGGTGAATAGGGTAGGGGTCAGAGGACAGAAGATTGGGACAAGGGTGGGGAACGGGAGAGTGAAAGGGGGATCAACCCCGGTGATGCAACATGACGGTATATAGAGGAGCTCAGGGGCTGGCGGTGGAGCAACGAGGAGATCCAGGAGCTCATTTAGGCGTCAGAAAGGGTGAATACACTCAAGCATCCAGAGGTGCAGATCAAGGACGTATGGGATGGTTGCAGGTTTAGGGGTCAAAGGGAGGGTAAAGGGGGGGTCCTCGGTGGATCTGGCAGCGGTCACCAAGAAGGTCTGGGACGCGGAGGTGGGATTCAAGCATGGCAAGCCGCCGCCGCGTCCCCCCATCGGTCCATTAGCGAGCGGGAAAAGCCTTTGTGACCACACGGAGAATCCCGCGGAACATCGCTCAAGCGTGGCGTAAGATTATCCCCCCCCCCCTACCCTCCCCGACACCCCACCCCCACCTTTTATTATTAATAATGTTCTGATGATCCCCTGGCGGAGCTCCCAGCATGCACCCCCTCCGAAAAAAATGACAACCCCAGCTGTCCTCTTTAAGTCCGATCAGGAGCAGGGAATTAGCATCCGAGCGGGAGCATGATGCGTGCAGGTCCGCACACAAACACACGCGCGCACAAGCACAGCCGCACAGCTCCGACGTCTGCCTCCGACTGTGGCACGACTCAGCTCGCGCCCTCAAAACAATCCCATCCTCTCTCCGTGGAGGCGTGTCCCAGCCGCGTTGTCAACACATGAGGTCACTTCCTGCGGTGTGACGACAAAATAACCATTGCTGAAATCTGCCAAAGAGAGGAAGCAGGTGCCATTTTGTTGACCTCCACTGGTGATTTACGTGGGGAAGAGGTCCTTTTTTTAAAAAATTTTTTAAATGTTCTTCTAACTGGCACATAGATTAAAAAATATATATACATATACCATGTGCAGGGTTAACCTTCATTTGTAAATGATAAACTGAATCATATTTATACACACAACATAATGAATAAATTGGTCATAAACTTACACAAATTCCAATTTGTAACCGTTAAATAAAGAGCAAAGGGAATTTGGTGGACATGCCAATTATAGAACAGGACACAAAAACTTAAAGAAAGCCATTTTGGTTTGATCCCATTTTCATTGAAAACTTCCATGATTTAAATACCCTTTCCGATTTGCACAGTCTTATGTTAGTTTCAGACAAAACACGAAATCTGGCGTTGTCCTGCGTGTCTCACATGCTCTTGTTTGTGGGGGAACTCGACAAGTGTTGCTTCAAGCGTAGAAGTTTGAACATCGCTAGTCGATCTAGTGGCCGGTGGTTGTGTTGATAAATGCTATAATGGTTGACAGTTCACCAAATACGTCAACTTGTTTGTTCCATTTCTCCAGGCTTGTTCCTTTTTGGAAGAGGACTGTGTTGTATACGATCGCAATGATAAGGTCCCATATTTTCTCCGTTCCGTCTTCGCGGGGGCAGCAGCTTTAGCAGGGAAGCCCAGACTTCCCTCTCCCCAGCCACTTCAGCCAACTCCTCCGACGGGACCCCAAGGCGTTCCCAGGACAGCCGAGAGACGTAGTCTCTCCAGCGTGTCCTGGGTCGTCCTCGGGGGCCTCCCGCCGGTAGGACATGCCCAGAGGCATCCGAACCAGATGCCCGAGCCACCTCAACTGGTTCCTCTCAAAGTGGAGGATGTTTTCTCATTGCTCAAATTTTTGCTTTTACCGTAATTAGCTTTCAGAATGTCTCAAAAGAAAGAGAAAACTGCTAGCGTTAGCATTAGAAAACTTTTGGTCTAGACGCGAAAGGATCCAATGTGTTTCTTCTCAAATTGCGTAATCATTATTGGCTTGGCGTGTTACTCATTGCAAGTAAGCTATTGTATCTTTGGTTGCTCTTAATTAGCTCTCAGAACGGCTCCTAAGAAAAGGAAAACAGCAACGCTAATGTTATCAGAGGGATTGGAAAAGAGAATGAGGTCATTGCGACACACATGGTGTTTTTTGTGATCTAACTGCATCCAAAAGGTGTTTAACAGACACAGACACAAAGAGACAAACAAAAACAACAACCAACTTAAGAGTTAAACTAATATAACGTCCAGGGTCTAAAAATCACTCTTTGACAGACTGAAGAACTTGTGAACTTATGCATGGCCTCAATTTATCGACATAACACAACTCATATTTGAAGAACAGTCAACCCTGTGCACAGCATTTTTCCACATTTGCTAATGGCTAGCGATAACCTTGGAGAATGCCAACATGGAGTCAGTAATCACGCAGTAAGCTGGCATGTCGGATGACGGATTTATTTAGACCCCACGTTTTGCTAATACTACCACCAGTGAGTTCTCGTGTAGCGGCTGAAGGTGGAACCCGGACAGACAAATCGATATTGCTGCCTAGCTAGCCGTTAATGTCTTTTAATATTTGGGGAAGTAGCAAGTCAGAATGAACAGACACATCTTATCTCTGACTGAGAAAGACACAGCTTTTAAGTACCTCATTTGCAATTAGGGCTTTACATTATGCAACAAAATGAACTTTTCACATGGCAAAAGTTCGCCCGAGAATTAATTTCCGAACCTCGCTGCAGAAATCTGGACTAATCCTCGTCGCACGCCTGCCGCCCGACCCGGTTGCTCTTTCTTTAATCGACTGTACGGAACTCCCTCGTGTGATCTGTAATCCGCACACGGTGTGCATTTTATTTGCAGTTAATATCGGATGAAGACGCCATCTTGGCCGACATTTCTCCGCTAGCAAGGTCACTTTGGTCATTCCCGCTTCCTGCTGTTAACGCTTCACTTATGTCGAAAAGACTGACTAATTAATGAACTGACACGAGCGACTCCTCGTACTGAGCTGCCGAAATTTAAAAAGAAGCAAAAGGCAGTCGGGAATCCTCGCCAGGTCTCATTTTGGGAGAACTGCATGAGTTCACTCGGCAACAAAGCAGTCATTACGTCTGCCAGTCGCGGCACTTGAGCTGCATTTTAATAGAAACCCTTTCAAGTAGCCCTCCGCCATGCTACGTCTGCCAGTCCACTTCATATTAGGAGGCTCCCAATTAATCAAAAAGGAAAAAAAAAAAAAAAGCAGAAACACGGCAGGGAAGTAAGTGTGTTGTCCTGCATGATAACAAGCTTTGACCTTCCACACGCGTTTATGTGGAAGACACCACAACTGCCTCGCTGTTATTGAGTGGTAAGGAGAGTACGCGCATTGATACTTGGGTTCGAATTCTGATTCAAGTCAGCAATAGCCGGATTTTGAGAGATTGAAAGTACACCGGCGGCTGCGTTTGGTAAATTAGATTCGATCACAGTAGCTATGATCAGTACCTTGTGTTGGCGATGGTAGACGTACTGTTGTAGTATGCGACCCCTGCTTTGCAGTAGACACGTTGCACTTTATGCTGACTGAGGAGAACTGGAACATATCCCAACTAACTTTCCAGAAAAGTGTGTAACATCCTACACTGAACCTAACATGCATGATTTTGCAATGCGGGAGGAATCGGGGAGCGGAGTTTGTGTGAGTGACCTCTCCATGCTCGCCTGATTTTTTTTCCGTTTTCCTTTTTTTTTCTGGAGAGCTCAGTATTGTTCATTCGGTAATTTTACCGATTTGACATGTCATCATCATTGCTCTCCTTTATTTATTTCAAAAAATTTTTTTTTATATATATATATATATATATTTTTTTGTATGTGCGTGCGTGTGTGCATACGTGCGAGTGAGTGTGTATTCATTAGTTCACCTAAAACCTATTAAAAAAATCCCATACCGTTCACCTAAACCGAACACTTCCAGCCAGAGTCGTGAGGCCGTCAGGAGACCCGAGGAAGGACCAAAGAAAAGAAAGGAAGGTGAAATTTTCCCCTTTCCAATCGCTCCCTATATCTGCACCCCTCCCTCGTGCGACCTTCATCTAATCTCATTTAGGAAGCGTGAATCCACCTTGCAATTGATTTCTTTCAGCCCTGCTCAGAGATTGACGAGCAGATTGTTACTCCATCACCGGTGCTGACAATATAGTCGACTAAATTGCTCACGTGCTTGCTAACTAGTTACGTAAAGTCCCGTGAGAAGAGCAGTGAGAGTAAAACAGATGCCAAAGTGGGTTTAAAGATTTTGTGGTTGTTTTTTTTTGTTTTTGTTTTTTTCAGACTGTAAAGCCAGTCAGGGGTAGCGGATTACAATCTTAGTAAAAGTGAAACAAAAAGAACAGACTCTGAAATATAGTACAAAAGTAAAAAATGAATTCTTATTGTCATTTAGACACACTTTGAAAAACACACAAAATAACATCCCACTTTTATAACAACGACAATTCTCGTAAATAAGGCCCTGGATGATGAATGTCACAATCTGTTGCCATCTTTGCTCAGATTTACGTTTTTCTATGTAAAAAAAAATAAATCTCAATCAAGATAATAACCTTTCTCTATGTATTTTTTTAATCCTATAATGTCATCTGCAGAAGTTGAAAAACACAACAAGCCTATAAAAAAAAATTAAAAAAAGAGTAAAAGTAACAAGCAAAAGTAATTTTAAAGAAAAATAAACACTCGATTCAAGTATGTGAAAAATGTGTTCCCACCACTGTTGCTCAAAAACTGTATATAAGACAGAGTCGAGTAAAATAAATAACTCGTTAGGGTATCGTGTGTCAACAGTTGCGGCCGAGTCAATGCCGAGCCCACAGCGGTTAGTCCCACCCCAGCGTGACAGTTCTCGCCTGCTGTAATTAAGCTCCACCCATCCATTATTGATGAATGTCAAACGCAGCGTGACGTTTGGCCTGCTAAGCTGACGTGTGTCCTATAGTCTCCTGGTCACAGCAGGTTGCGGGGGGGGACATTGTGGCAACAGACCGGAGAGGACGTTGAGAGGAGCCTGCCGCAAATGTCACTTTTCCCCTTTCGACGCTTCCTGGAATGAGGAGGCGGCATGTTGAAGACGCGGCAGCAGCAGCAGCTGTTTCTTTAAGCCGTCCTGTGACATTTAGGGATTGTGGGCACCTTGCCCCACAGGGGGCTGGTCTTGTTTGATGAGGGATTGCTGAGGATGAGCGCTAAGGCCGGGAGCGACCGTTTTAGCGACATCGGACACTTTGTTTCCACTCGAAGGTGCGACTCTTTAAAACTTTTGGGCCTCGGAAGCAAGCAAAAATCATCACATTCGTCTTCAATTAACCGTTATTTGTGTCAGTGGGTTTCCCCGGGTTCCATGAGCTATAACTTGGGGTCCACAAAATAAATTGCAATAAAAGTATCAGTTTAAAAAGTTGCATATCGAATTACACCGAATCCCGATTCAATTCAAATGGGCTACTAATTGTACTTTAGCTGAAAAACATGTCAGAGTCCCAAAAAAATGAAAAACCCAATTAGATTATAATGGTAAATAGTAAAAAGATATTTAAAACATTTGAAAACAGTGTGTACGGTACTGTACAATACATGCTAATGAAGTTGCGCCAACCTATTGAAAGGTTTTCATTTTTAGTTTAAATTAATTTGAGCCTAAATGGTCCCACACCGTACACTGGCCAACAGCAAAACCCAGTTTTTTATTTTATTTGTGCTTTTGGTAAAGTTTTAAACCTATCCGTGTCTTGTAGCGTCTGTCATATCAGCTAGCTAACGCTAAGCTAATTGTGCCTTAAAACTGATCCTTCTGAAGGACGTACAGAAGGATGAGAGATTTTCAACAGTCCTCTCTAATTCAACAAAAATCCCCCCATCCCAACACCTTGAACAGAACCATAATCATAAGGATGACCTGAGGCAACAGTGACGGCAGATTCGAGTGAATATTACAAATTGGAGCCTCTTACAATCGCTTGTTTTAAGCCCTAACTTTCAATGACCTTCACGGTGAGCATCTACTAAAAGAAGTCAACCTTAAGCGGGTTTGTCAGGAAAAAATGAGGCCTGAATGCATAATAGTCAGACTGGAAGAAGATGACTTTGTATTGGTAACTATACGGAATTCCTACAAAGCCAACAAACAAGTCAGCGAAGCCCGTCACTTGATCACGTGGTTTCGGTTCTGTCGTCGTTACCCTGTCAACGCTTGTCTGTCGGAAGTGGCAGCTTGTCCGGAGATGCGAGTGCTGCGAGTGCTGCGAGGGCAGCGTCGCACATCCCTGGTAATGATGACAATGTTAAAAGAATTAACAGCTCAGCTTTGCTCACACACGGACCACTCAGCTGTCAGTCAGACGTCAGACGTCTGTGCCTTTTGTAAAGAGACTTGTCTATTTGTAATATTACTTTATGAGGTTCATGCTTCACGTATGTAGTTTGTGTTTTTGTGCTTAGGATGCCACCAATCTGAATGGGAAAGTAGAATAGCAATTGGTATCAAGGAAGTATGCGGAAGTGATCTCGACTGACAGACAAGCTTAGTGTGTCAGGGAGGGTGCTATATTTTACAACAGCAATTTGCGGCGCAGTTTGAATTTCCTTTTATTACGTGAAGGCCACATACCCAGGTGTCCGGTTGTTATGCCAACGCAAAAGTTCGACAGGGATTGTTTTGACTGTATGAACCTTTTGTATGCTTCACATAACCTTAATAATGTGTCTTTAGGAGAGATGGGAAAAGTACTGACATACTCTACTTGAGTAAAAGTACAATTACTTGTCTAAAAAACAACTTTGGTAAAAGTACTCACTCAAATAATTACTCAAGAAAAAGTAATAAAGTACAGGTAATTTTACCGGATGTTTCCTCCTACGTCAATTTGAAATATATTTGCTAATGGAACAAAAATGGGTAAACATCGGCCAGTTGACTCTCTGACATCAAATTCAAATTATCCTCTGATGTGGCGGCGCGCATTGCCCTCATATTTACAGGTTGTTTTAATCTCGCCAATTGCACGCGTCATATGATTGGCGGAGCCAGGAGAGATTGACCGCTGCTTTTTCTTCCAGGTCAAGTATTTTAATTGTTTTTATGCATTTAAAAACAAAAGTAACGACCTTGTTTTGAAAATGTATCAAGTAAAATGTACAGATACATGTGTTGAAATGTAATGGATAAAAGTAAAAAGTAATCTAAAAAATAAATAACCAGGAAAGTAGTAGTACTGAAAAAAAGTACTTAAGAAACAAAATATTTTTACTTTCTTACTTCCGATCTCTGATCTTTAGTAAATCACACTTGGCATTGACAAAGCATACAAAGACAAATGGGGTGGAAAACTACAAATTCACGCCAGTTAACTTACTTGGCTGCCGGCACATGTTATTGCTTTTCACTAACTCTTTCCTCAAGCAATGATTTTCCCCAGTACAGAAATTAAACTTCGCTCTGTTTCCAATCCCTTCGAGGAAAGACAAGTTTGTTTGTATGGTATGTACAAAAATGCAGGTTTTCTTGCGTAAAATCAGTTCAAGTCAGACACGACGTAAACCTACTGTCCAATGAAAATGGTCCAAAAAGTCCATTTGTGTTCCAGCTTTTTGACAGTCACGTTGTCTGCCACTTGAAGACACGTGGCCTGTCCTAGTAAGCCTTCGCCCCGACTTATCAAGTGCCGTCTCGCGCCTTCCCAACTGCCAGACCAAATGAGATGGTTGGGTGCTCTTGACAAGGGTTTTTTGGGTTCAGAGGAGGAGCTGGATTGCTCTGCTGCACTATTTAGGAAGACATGGTCGGTAAGGTAATACCAGTAGTAACATAAAAGCTCCAATGCACATACTGAAAATGTGTTAAGGTCCGATGAACAGCTTTTGGGCTACAATTCCGAAAGACAGTTACAGAGGTGGCGAATCTTGGTCCAGAAACTCAAAACCCTGCCACAGTTTGGCGTTAGCCGCTGGTGCTAGCTAGATAGCTAGCTAACCAGCTCCTGTAGTAAGATGAATACTTACTCTTCCGTGTTCGTGATGTTGATTATCAAAACATACAATGAGAACAGTGAATTCAGGCATTACCTAAGGATTTTATTACACAAATTTGTGGACAGATGAGATTGGCCGCCACCCGCACCATCTTTGATTCTCAACTGTGACGTTTCCCGCTCCGCTTGTGGGTAATATCCTTTGTCCTACAAAAGTCCCTCCCAGAGTCACATGGTACCTCCTTCTTTTCTTCCCGCTTGTAGTCAAATGATGGAACACAGATAATCAGATAAGGGTTGACGTTGTTTACAGAAGAGACTGAGAGAGAGACTCTGAGGAGCCGTCTTATAAACAAAGGGGTCTAATTTACACTTTCGCTTGCCCCCACCATATGTTCTCAGGAGAGAACAAAGAGAAAATCAACCCCCTCACATCATTTGAATTCTCACACAAAACTATACTGAGTAAATCAAAGCAATTTTGTCCAATTCTAAATAGTTATAACTAAATCAAAACAGTTATAATTAAATTGAAACAGAATATTTACTTCACTCCCTAGCAGGTAAACGAGCACCATGAGAGCTAGCTATGGAGCTAGCTAACTAGCACCTGAGGCTAAAGCCAAACTGTAGCAGGTTTTTACTTTTTGGACCTGGATTTGCCACCTTTGCGCATTGAACGAACACCATCCCTACAGGGCCATTGTGAACGTGTCACGTGCGCCCTCTGAAGTCCTTTCACGGTTCAGACGCATGCAAAAAACCAAGAACAACGGGCTCATCAGGCGTGAGTTTCTACGAATCACGTGTGCTCTTCTGTCGTCAAGCCAACGCAGCACAAACGCGCCAGCGAGGTGAGCGTGCCATACGGACGCTAATCTGCTGATGTCGCACCGGGCCCGGCGACCTTGTCAAGCCGCCAGGGGGAGGCGCCGTGATTGACGGGACGCCTCCTCAGACAGCAGCTGTCCTCGGCAGCCCGGTTTGCTGAAGCGACAGAATGCCTCCCCGGGACAAGAGATGGATGCGTGGCGGTTGCGTTTCATCGGCGAGGA
Source organism: Vanacampus margaritifer (assembly GCF_051991255.1). Taxonomy (NCBI): domain Eukaryota; kingdom Metazoa; phylum Chordata; class Actinopteri; order Syngnathiformes; family Syngnathidae; genus Vanacampus; species Vanacampus margaritifer. The sequence goes on along the minus strand of NC_135439.1, from coordinate 5,849,788 downwards.
CGGCGTGGGGGTGGGCCGGGCGCCGTCACTTTCGCATCACCAGCTCGGGAATTGGCACCGCGGCTTCAGCCAGAGGTCAGCGGAAACATCTGGACGATGGAACGACGTCTGCATTGTTTTGACGTGAGCTTGCAGAAAAGGGGAGTCTAGCTTGTGTCACGATATTTAACAAACACTCAACTCATTAAAGTAAGAAAGCGATGAAGGGCACACTGAAAACAAAACAATAATTACTTTGAGGTTTTTATAGAGAATAAAGTCAGATATTTTCTGGAAGGAAAATTTCATTTTCCAAACAAAAGTTGTATATTTTCGAGATTACAAGTCACATCTTTTTCTTTTCTTTTCTTTTTTTCGTAAAATGTAAATTTTTGAGACAAAAAGTTGCATCTTATCAAGATTATATTAGACTATATTTTCAAGAAAACTTCATTTAATTTTTAATTATTAAAGCTGTATTTTTCTCAGAAAAGGCATGCATTTGTCCCTTAAAATAAATATTTATCTATTTTATGGAGCTAAAAAAGGAAACTTTGAGATGGAAATGTTTTTTCTTTTTGAGATTAAAATCATTTTAGATGTTTGTTTTTTTTTTAAGTATACTATGGGCCTATTTGAGATATAATATATCATATATCCTCAATGGAAAAAAAAAATTCTTTACATTAGTTGTATATTTTGGAGAACGATGTATATTTTCAACAAGACCTTTTTTTGTATTTTTTAATTATATACTTTCAAGATTAAAGTTGTATATTTTTTCAAGATGAAAAGTTACATATTAAAAAAAAAAAAGAAATTATATTAGTGATTCATTTTCAAGATTAAAGTCACATAGTTTCAACGTAGTGTATATTTTTGAGAGTAACTGTTATTCATTTTTAACAAAAATACTCTTTGATTAAAGTAATATATTTTTGAGAAAATAAGTTGAATATATTCAAGATTAAAAAAAATAAAAATAATTTTGCCCTAATAAAAACATGTATATTTTTTAGATCAAAGCTATACTTGAGATAAATATATATATATATATATATTAAAGTTAGACCTTTGACTAAAACAGTATATTTTCACGATACGAAAATTGCTCAGAGTAACCTTATGAGCCCGATTATCATATCATGTGTGTACAGATTTCTCTCTAGAAGTTTGGCTAATTCCATTGCATGTTTCCTAGATGGGGATTGAAATTTGCTATACTTTTCATATTCCTTCAATGCAACATTAGGCTACTCCAGAGGTCAAGCCGCTCCATTCTGAGATGTGTGTGTATGTGTGTGTGTCAGTGGGCGGGAAGACAGCATGCTGGGTAGCAAGATAAAAATAACCCAAGTCCTGCATCCTCTTTTGTCCGTGGTCAGCGGGCACTCAGCTGGGGCACACCAAGACTGATGTTGGGAATGGGTCGGTTTTCCCCACAAGGGGGCGCCGGTCGGACACTCTGCAAAGTCACACCGAGTGTGAGACGGTTGCCAAGGTGATAGGAGCCATGTGAGCACAACGGGTATAAGGTAGCGTTCGGCTACCTCGCGGCGCACCCGCCCCATTAACACGCATGCTGGGAAGCAATTGTGACTGTCACAGAACACTTCCTGTTAGCAACACGTCGGGAAGACCTGTAAAGACATGCCGAGCGCGTGAACACACACACACACACACGCGTCATACACATCTGACGGCCTCGCCAAAAGATGACCGACTGAAAAAAAAACACGTTCAGATTACAAATTATGTTTTTTTTGTCGTGGATAAATCTGTTTTAATGTGATAGATAGATAGATAGATAGATAGATAGATAGATAGATAGATAGATAGATAGATAGATAGATAGAGTGCAGGCGATACATCTTAACGAGCTGTAAATATATTTACTATGTGATGATATGTCACATGACCTTGTAGGTCGCAAGGCCCTGAGGTCATGGGCCACTGGATGGGGGATGTTGACATGTTTATGGAGGATCGTGTGCGCGTTAGACACGCCAAAAGTGTTAACTGACAGGGTGTGTCCTTCTACTACGACCTTAATCTGCATTTTCAATGAGATGTGCACACCTCTGAGAATCAAAATGGCGCTGGCCATAATTTACACGAACCAGGAAGTAGGTTCCCTCAAATAAACAAGACGCATTTTTTTTCACCACAAAACGTGGAATTAAAATACATTGTAGGCTAAGTTGTCAAAGTTGGGATCTGGATCAACCAACAGCTCTATATCATGATCAATTATTTGGTAAATAAAAAAAATAAAAAAAAGATGAACTCACCATGTCAGAGGCGACTTAAAGGTCAAACTTTGGAGGCAGAGAGCGTGTAAGTCCTCCAACTTGGACGACGAGGAACTCCTAAGGCTCTTGTATGTCCAGTGGTCAACCTGAGAGGGACACAATTAAGTCTCAATCAAATGACATAAGTCAAATACTAGAGGCTATTTCCTGGTTTGTGGAGAACAGACTGGCAGTGTCATTGTGATTCTGGGGGTGTGGATGCTTCCATCGATGCCATAATGACTACTTAATGATGCTGAATGCTCCAAAAATCAAGACAGAAGACCTTTAGACATCGATACATCCTCACAGAAGCTCCCCCCGTGTGCTGGTGGGCGGAAGCGGCCGCCATGTTGGCGCCAATCAATCATCTCAGCATTCACAGTGGCACCTAATGTCACTTGACCGATGGTAAACTTTGGCCTTTCCCTTCTGCACTCAGACTTAATAATGTGTTGGGACAGCGCAGGGCACATCAAATATTCCTGCAGAGCGTCAGAGAGGAGATAATAGATGATATTTGTGTGCTCACCGCCGCCAGGTCCATAAATTTCATCCACTGGCACTTGAGTGCATGCGATGTTTGTTGATGTTGGGAAAACGTGGTTGCTCCAAAAGGAAGTTATTTGTGCAGGAAATAGGAGACCTTCAAGGAGGACCTTCTCCGTCGGAGAATAACACATGACGACACTGCCCCCATGTGGCCGTTCAAAGACCTCGTTACTCTTCGCTGTGTGATTAGAATTTTTGTTGTCTTAAAATAAATAAATAAATAAATAAATTATAATTAATGTTGATATACTGAAAAAGATTTAATTTTATTGTTGTTACATACATATTTATCGCTTATGTTTGTTCTTTTGATCCAGTCACCTCTCGTCTTATATTGTTAGGCAAAGTAGGAAACTTGACTTAAAAAATGTACATTGTACAATGTACATTTTAAGAAGGATATAAAAATAATGATTGAACTTGCATGGAAAAGGAAGATATGAATATATGCACTGCATAAAAATATAAAACCTATAAAAGTTATTATTATTATTATTATTATGAAACAAATTGCACCAAGTCTCCTTCGACCCTTTGAGGCTACCCAAAAATTGTCTTTTTTGTGTGTTTTCCTTCTTTTTTTCCCCTTTTCTTTTCAGTGAACGTTAAAATAAGGCTGCAAGTGTCTTTAAAGTTCACCAGCAGATGAAGACCTGGTCAAAAACAAAATTGACCAGTACTATTACCGTAAAAACAGTACAATAATCAAACATTTAAATCCATATTTATATTCAAAAGTGGACATTATTCACCGAGTGAACAGCATTTTGGGCATCAAATGGCAGGCGAAGCGTCGCGTTTGGACCACTAGAGGGCGTGCGAGATCCATTCAAGTTGTAAAGTGGCAGCAAACCCAGCCAAACAATTTTAAAACACTCATTTGGTTAGCATGATAAATTAATGAGTGCTATTTCATCTGCTGTTGTAGAACTAATTTGCTATAAATGTCATGCATCTTAGATGCGCTTTTTCTGTCTCCCCTGCGGGTCGAAAGCGAGTTGAACCTGAAACCAGGGTGTGGTTTCACAATGTTGTTCATAAGTCAACTGGAAGGAAATTAAGACGTGGGGAGGAGCCAAAAGGGGATCTAGGACTCTAAAAGCAGTTGCTGCGAGTCTTTGTCGCTCTTCATCATGGTGAAAATGTTCATCCTGCTGCTTGATTCTTTTTTCATGAGACGCCCAAATGAAGAGAGCAGCACAATAACGTCCTTAATTCATGTGGACGGGGTACACACATGCCAAAAATAGGGCAGATTATTTCAACATTTTCCACCCTTGCAGTCAAATTCAGCAAAAGCCCAATTAGTGGATGTCTCCAAAACCTTTTCTGAGTTTGGTCATGTGACATTCACAATCTGAGCCGTGATTGGTCGTTACCTGAGCCCTGAGCAGCTGCGATGCCATAGCAAAATGGCCGCCCCGGAATGGATAAAAATGGGTGGATTTTGACGCTTAATTCATATTCCACAAACACAGTGTTCATCAAAATACCACGTTAAGACTAGTGAAGATGCATCGAACATTAAATACATTTTAAGTACATTTTAAAAATTCAGTTAATATTCAGTTAAGTACATCTAAATCAGTAAGCATGTACTTTGCTTCAAATTACCCGGAATCCATTTTCCATCATGTTTGGAAGTGCGACCTGATGACGATGATGACTTGTGACACTTGTGACCCATTTGGTAGGTCGCCCTACTCAACGTGAACTCAACTTGCCTCTTGCACGTTGGCCTTAATGTCCACCGCGGCCTCTTCAGGCTGCCTTTTTTTTCTTCTTCTTCTGTTGCTAAGACCTTCCAAACCACTAGGTGGCGAAATTTGCTCAACAAAATGGACAACACAAGAATCTCCAACACAACTAAGCATGAATGTGGGTAGCTAAAAAAAACATTCAAACATTAATTTAGTGCGTAAAGTAGCTTTGACCTGCCTTGGCAGAGGTCCTAGGGTACACAATGAGGTGCTTGATATTTTAGTTATCATTAGAAGGAAGCAAATATTAGAAACTACTCTCAGGCTGACACCACTTATACGATCCATCCAGCCATGCATTTTGGAAAGGACAGACAATAAAAAAAAATTAAAATAAAATTAAAAATAAAAAAAAATAAAAAAATAAAATAAATAATAAAATAAAAAATAAAAAACTAAACTAAAATAAAATAAAATAAAATAAAATAAAATAAAATAAAATACAATGAATAATAAAATAAAATAAAATAAAATAAAATAAAATAAAATAAATCATGTCTAGATGAGCATCATGTTTTCTTTTCAAGGCAGCATTCTGGTATGGGACCTCATTAGCATCATACGTTTTCTTTATGATGTACAGGAGAGACTTTTCAAGTTTTAATGGCAAGTGATAAAGTCTTCATTAGTGAGTTTGCAGCTCGGGGCCGACGTGGCGGCACACTCCAGATGCTCAGCAGATGTTAGCACATGTAATGACTGTGCTGGTAAACCATCACAACAGCTGCGGCATTCTGCTAGTACAAGACAAACATATATTTTTGGGAGGGGCGGAGAACCTACAGCATGTGGGCCATATACGGCCTTTTTTTTGTGGTTCGACTCATGCCGGCCAAATGTTGCCAAGTAAAAATAAAAATTTCGGTGGCAATCAGACTAAAGCTGGAGGAGGATTTTTGAAAGGCTTCCTGGAAACAGGTAAAAAGACCCTCAAGCCAAAATGGCAGAATTGCTGGGTCTTTTCAAGCATGATTTTTTTTTAAATACTTTTTTTTGTGGGTCTACACATAATAGAAATCTCTACCAAATTTCAATGCTAAACATTTTCTGTGCCTGACTTCGATAAAAAAGAAGAAGAAGAGAGAACAGTAATAAATGTGTGTTTATTTAGTTGTCAAATTCAGTGTGACATCTTACCCCATTTAACGAGACAACTTACAAGATTGTGTGGTAACATGTCACATGGTTACACTCTATATTTGATTGCTCGGCACTGACACAAAATGTGGAAATCACATGAATACAAAATATATACCCTGAGACTATGGTATACTTTTTTAATTTATTTAAATATATTATTTAGGGATTCCAAGAAATATGTGCAAATATTTGTGAGTGTGACATCAATCCCTAGCATGAATGATAAACATACCTAACAAATGTCATTTTTCTAAGCGATACTAACTCTTAGCAAATGTATATTTTCACCACAATAATCACCTTGCAAAGTTTATGAGTTTTTTTTTTTTTTTGCATATTGCATAGGACAGCCTTAAAAAAAAATCATAAAAAGCCATTAAAATGGCAATTTACTTGCTTTAAGAATAATAACGAAAAAGAAACAAAGCCACAGTCAAGAAGGACTCTTGTAAAAAGTCAATAAACATTTATCCCCAAAATAATAATTAACATCTGTTCATTGCATCATATTTTCTTCATTATGGCCGCCGGAGGAGGTAAAAGATGTGGCAAATTGCACCCCGTTCCCGTTTGAGGGTGTAAACGATGTTGAAATGACATCTCAGCGAGCGGCCTGCAGGTTTTGTGCCTTTGATTGAAAGTTACAGTTGAGGGGGCAAACAGGGCTAAACCTTTTAGCACAAGCGCCGCTCTTTCTCCGGGTCACGCCGAGGTCTCGGGCCTTTCACGCCGCCAGTCGCTAATGAGGTTGAAACATCTCCAGCTCGTACACACTTGCTCCACAAAAGGTCTGCCATTCGGATAACTCGTGACAGGAGCACACACACACACACACACACACACACACAAAAAGCAGCATCTGCAGAGTTGTGTGTTTGCAAGCGGATTTTGCACAATGTTTGACATTTTTACATTTAAAGCTACAATAAGGTTAAATTATTCTGAGGATTTGCAGATTGAGAAGTATTTTCAAATATGTGAATGTGCAATAATAGCTCATTCAAAATGACTCACTGGTTATGATTATTTTAATTTTGTAAAATTTTTCTTTGACATTTTGCAGAATGTGTTGAAATTTAAAATGAATGTAAAATGCGCATGTATAATTAAATTGTATTCATCATATTCCTTAACTTGTCAATTGATGGTCAACAAAATTGGAGTAATTTGGAAATATACAAAACTGCTTTATGTACAATTTACATTGAAATTGTTTTATTTTTAAATGAAGTTCCTTATCAGAAAATAACACTATTGATTAAAAGTGTCATGATTTATTTTAAAATATGTCATGTTATGTACTGGCCAGCCTTTGTTCAGATTATTGCAATATTTTAAATGTTGCAAAAACAAACAATATTATTTAGTTTACATTTAAGTGTATTTTAAAACAAACAAAAAACGCTGCTGAAATATTTACCCATTTATATTTTAGTCTAAGCTACTTGAACGTTATGCATGCGGATGGTATAATTGTGAAAGTCATATCAATGTCTAATATTGTTGTGTATATAATTATTGTTCAGTTTATGTTGAGAAGTGATAGAGGGAAAAAAATTCAAATTCTTCCAGATGAAAATGAAAAGAAAAATGTCTCATTTCGCAAAACAGTATTAGATAATATTTAACATATTATAAATTACTTTTATAAATGTTATATTTTACATATTATATTTACTCTTATTATCATTTACTTTTCCTTTATAATTTGATTTTCTTTAATTTACATTTGCATTTGAAAGATTAAGCCACTTTTCAAAAAGTATTAAGTTTTAGTATTAACACACGTAAATATGATGTATGTGTTGTTGCATTGTTTTAATATTGTCAATATTAAAAAAATATACCATTAGTCAATATTATTTACAATTCGCATTTACAGTACTTAGTTGTTATGCAAGGCCTAATGTCACAATGTTGCAATATTTACATGACAATGTATTTTATTTGACATATTCTAAATTTATTATTAACATTAGAATCCATGTAAAAACAACAAAAAAATTTACAGTTTAGTTTAAAATAAATACAACTGTTTTTTTTTAATAACAGATCTTATTTTTTATTGAGGAGAATCAAGTTGAGCTTTTCTATTTTTAGAAAATAAACCAATGACAATATTACAAATAATGAACTTGTTACATCATTCACAGGGTTACAGTCAATATACATTTATACAGACATACAACATGTCCCGCATCGGCCGCCCGTCGCCTTCTGAACCGGCGACGAGCTTAAACGGGGCGCACGCGGACCCCCCGCCCGCACCGACCGACATCTAGAGTGGCAGGGGTCAAGGTGGGGGTCAGAATTGGGGGAAGCACAGGGTAACGTGGACGCTTTGAGGCTGCACGTGACCACGGCGGCAGCAGAGGGTGCTCTGGTGCTTTAGCGCACCGCGCGAGTCCTTTTGACATTTGACGGCAGGTTCTCTCGGCTTCAAACTGTGTCAGCTCCTGTGAGCAGAGGAGGACTTTTGTGTCAAGTTTTTGGTTCCATAATTGATTCACAGTAAACCGTAGTCGCCAATGTAAAGTGTTTGTAAAAGGTTGAGCAGCAGAAAAAAAGGGAGGCCTTCCTTCATGAGTCTGGCTGCAATCAGACGCGCTTTCAAACTACACAAGGGTTTGAACTGTAAATGTAATATTCACAGAGAAATAAAGGAAATTATGAGGCCATGTAAAAAAAAAAAAAAAAAAAAAAGCAAGCAAACTTTCAATCAAACTGATTTTTAAAACTGCCACATCCTTCTTAAAACTTGTAAATATAGTGTTGATGGAGAAATGAAAAAAAAAAAATACAATTTAGTCACAACGAAATCCGCACCAAAATTGGGCGTACCTCATGGCTCCTTCCTGGGGCCCCATTTACTTACAGTATATTTAGATTTTTAAAATGACCAGGGTTGCTTAAGACCAACTTGACATTTTGGAGGGGCGGACCCAATGAAACAGGCAAGCGGCAGAAATTAAACTAGCAAATAAGAAAGATAGAAAGAAAAGAAAGATAGAAAGAAAAGAAAGATAGAAAAAAAGTAGTCTCATGTTGAAAACCCCTGCTTATGCTAAAACCAAGTCGGCTTTGTGGATGGATGGAAAGGCAAGCAGCAGAAAACATGATTGAAAAAAAGAAGCTTTCATGAGTCTGGCTGTGCAACTGAAAAAAACCTCTCCTGCCTTGAAGTTGCCCTTAAAAATGTCAATGTATAATTCATACAAAAATGAATGAAAATGTGGGGCCATGACTTAAAAAAAAAGTCTTTGAGGAGCACCTTTTTTTTTTTTTTAAATGTATTATTAAGTTGTTTTTTTACAGAATCTGTACCAAATTTGGGCATAGCTCAAGGCTCAACTTCCCATGGCCCTTTTGTTTAGGATCCGATATTTAAAAGCACGGTTACTTGAAAACTATTTGGTGGAGGGCCAGGGTGTGGACCAAGAAAAATGTGGGCCATGACTGGAGGTGGGGGGGCTTCCACACTTTTAATTGGAATCTGCACAAAAAAAAATGGGTGTACCTCAAGGCTCCTTGCCGGGGCCTCAATTTCTTAGGCTTCGATTTTTTTAAAAAACAACTTTGCTTTGAGTAGGAATTGGTTTTGGGCCACAGAATTACCATTTAAAGGCTGAGCAGCAGAAAAAACATTGAGCCCTTACTGTGCAATCAAAACATTTTCAAACTAGAGCAGCACTTTCACAATAACACCTCCAGTCCGAGGGCTCTCATTAAAATTGTAAATGCATAGTTTATCTAGAAATTGAGGGAAAATATGTAGCCATGACTGAGGAAAATAGTCTTGGAGCCACACATTTAATCAGAAGCTGCATCAAAATTAGGAATACCTCAGGGCTCCTTTACAGGGCCCCAGTATATTCAGTATTTAAAAAAAAAAAGTATTTCCAGGGAAAAAATGAATACAAAATGTGGTTTGTTGAGGGTTGGAGGTCTGAGGCTATCCAAGTTTAAATTCCAAATTTCAGGAGGCACTAAAACCATTTTTGTGCTGGATGAAATATAAATACTTAATATAATTTTTTTTTTTAAATGTCCAACTTACTTTGACTACATTTGTGATGAAACATTTTTCACAGTGTTCAAAAAAAATGTTGACAGGAATGCAGCATCTCTCGTGCGATTATTGCTCTGCTTAAACTGCTACCACGGGCTCTCTCGCTCTTTTTTTCTCGCTCTCTCTCACTTTTTTTTTCCCGTGTTAAATCAAATACAAATACTTCATGCGGTCAACACTTAATCCTTCAGATGAAATGCAACCAGGATCCACTGGCCTGTAAACATAATTGGAAAATGAAAATGGCTTCCTTGTTACACTGACAACTCAAGTGTGGTACACACATACTGATAAGTGGGCTGAATTTGAATTTTTTTCCCCCTTCTTTGAATCAAAGTCAACAGACCAATTAATGGATCTCTCTAAGAAAATAAATACAAATGAAAAAAAGAAAATAAAAGATTATCCTGAGCAATTATCCTGTGGTGTGGCATATAAATTGTAAATGAAATTAAATTAATTTAAAGTCACAAGAATGTTGAATTATTTATGAGGATTTTCCCCAAAATTCAGCTACATTTCCATAAAGAGAGAAAAAAAAAATGTTTTTAAAGTAATTACTTGAAATTTATGTGTTGACGTTTCAAACAATAAAAGTTGAAATTTTAAAATATTATTTAATTCACACTTAATTGGAAGCTACACACAAGTTGGGAGTGCCTCAAAGCTCTTTTCCAGGGCCCCATTATCTTTAGTATTATTTATTTGTTTTAACATTTTAAGTGAAGAATGTATGAAAAGGCCAAATCCAGGTGTCCAGGAAGTGGAAGTTTGGTGCTCAAACATGTTAGACCTGTTCAATATTTACGATCACAAATATTTATGGTTGTGTTTACTGTGAATGTGACGAGAGTGCCTGCACATCACACACTGTATGAAGATCAAGCACACACTTTTTTTCCTCGTCATGTGTTGCGTTTCTCACAAAAGGAATAAAAAAAAAAGATGTGAAAAATCGGTACGGACCGCTTCCAATGTGTGTGGGGGGTTTTGAGGGTTGGGTTCACTGTAGCGGGGTCCGGAAGAGGAACCAGACTAGACGATGATGGATCCAGGCTAGATATTTGCAGTCCTGACACTTTCCACCTGGGAAGAGATAAAGCGGCGTTTTCGGACGCCATGTTCTCCCGCCGCGACAACAACACTGACAACAGTTCAAAACATAGAAGCAAAAAATATCTTCTCCGAGGTGAGGGTTTAAGGGGTGGTTGTTTATCTACATGATTGTGCAGCTTTTCCTACTCAACTCAAAGCACCGATGGAAGATCCCAAGCATTTTTTTTTCTCTCTCTCTCTTTCTCTCTCAACTCTTTGCAGAACAAAAACCTCAAAATAAAATCAGAACAATTCAATCATATGCATACACAAATTGTAAACTGCAGAAATAGAACACGTTGCATCCGCCTGATTGTAAAGTCTATTCGTGTGTGTGTGTGTGTGTGTGTGGCAACTGGAAGAAGATGGATGGATGGAGGTCCGCCGCGCATCTGAGTCAGCTTACCCAGCATGCTTTGCGACGCGGGAGGAAGGGGAAGAAGCTTGGTTGGGTCAAGTGAGTCAGCCCTATGATGTGGTCCTTGATATGTCCACTAGGGAGCGAGGTAAGAACAATGTTGTCTATGCTGGGATTCTTCAACACATTTCACACCATATTGAAAAAAAAAATGAAGGATTTTTTTTTTTTTTCCCTTTTCTTGAGATTTTCCTGACGTCAGTCTGTGCCAAAAGGTCCATTTGATGGTTCCTACGTCCTCGGCGCCCGTCTTCTGGGATAGACAGGATCCTTGTTTTATTTTATTTTTGTATCTTGCCCTTTTAAAGGGTAGCTCACCTTCTCATTTTGTGTACAACCAACCTCATATTGTCTTTTAAATGTTCATAAACTCCTTTCATTTTTCATCTTTTTTTTTTTTCCTTACAAAATTCTTTACAAAATGATGACAACAAACCAAAAGCATCAATGAAAAGCGGCAGAAGAAGAAAAATAAGTGTTGCTGGTTCCCGTGGTTCTGAATTCCAGGACTCTGTGGATGGATGGTGAGGAGGGGGGGGGGGAGGAAGAAGGAAGGGAAAGTGCGGAGGAAGGGGTGAGGTCACACCAACAAGCATCCACTCCGTCCTCGGCGCCCGCCGGGGGTTGGGGGGGCAGTGCCCCCCCGGAGCGCCCCGGCTGGCCCTCCCCGGACCGCTGCTCTGCTCGGGGGAAGGTCAGACCTCCACTGACTGGATCTGGTTCATCTGGGCTCGCATCATCTGGACGCTGTTGAGGATCTTCTTCTGATGGCCCGCTAATGTCACGCCCACCCGCAGGATGTCACTGTGACGGTGACAAAACCATACAATCAGGACGGACCGCACAAGAAAAACCCACGAGCAGAACTTGACTCCGTACGTTATGACAAACATATGTAGGTCAATCCATTAAGTGTTTTGCGCAGGGGTGTCGAAATCAGTGCATTAACTTTAGCGGAACACATTTTGTTTAACGATTAAAGCCCTTATTTTATGCCCGTCTTGTCACTTGGAGAACTCCAAGTCATTGATCCGAAAAGAAAAAAATGTCCAACATAAGAAGCTAATGCTGTCTAGTGGCACTCATTTTTACAGTAAAGTACACCTTTTTAATTTTAACTTCAAATGATTTTATGAATTACTATGAAATTACTTTATCAATGAACTAAAAGATGCGACCAAATTTGTATTAACTCATTCACACCCAGCCATTTTCACTGAAGCAACCTCCTTCGCTCCCGGCTGTTTTACTGGGTTTTGACTGATTTCGCAAGTCCCACCAAATATTGTGTTGTATTGCTATAAAAACATGGAACCAACCAAAAGAAAGATTAGAGTCTCTTCTTTAATCAGGAAAAAATATTTGTATCTGTTTCCATTTTGCAGAAATTTGCATTAGAATATAAGTAAGTTTAATTATTATTCACATTCCTGTTGAAAACACTGGTAACATAGCCCTGGCTGATCTCTTATACTCTGCTGCCACCTGCTGGCCGTTTTTTTTTAAAAATAACTACCATTGCTTTAAGCAACCTCTTCATGTCAGAAGCTGCAGCAAAGCCTTCTGTATGCTCTTGCATAACACCTCCCCCCTAAAAAAAAATATTTATTTTGGGGAGTGACGAGCAAAGTATAAAAAAACGTATTTACACTTTTTTGGGTTTGAATGATATTTTTAAATGAAAAACGTTTTTTATTGAACATTTAGTCTAGATAAAAAAAAAAAGCACGATTAATTACTATATTTTAATCGACTGACGCTAGCTCCATCACAAATAAGTCATGCTAGCAGCACTTAACAATGCACATTCCCATTAGAATAAAACTATTGAAATATTATGAATTCAACATATTGTCGACCCCACAAACAGATGGTCACTTACTCCATGGTCATCTGGGACACCACGTCAAAAGTGGTGAAGTCGGAATTGGCAAAGTTGTCCTTATACTGGCCCATCTTGATGGCGTCCAGCCACTCGTCCACCGTGCTGAAGCTGGAGAAGTCCGGGATGCTGCGGTCCAGCAGAGGCAGATGCACACTGTGGGGGAGGGGGTGGAGTGTGGGGGGGGGGGGTCGGAGGCACAGCCAGGAGGCATTAGAATGAATGATGACGGAGATCGCAGTCGCTCCGCGGACCACCTGCGAGCGCTTCCGGAACCGCCGCTTGCGTCACACGTTCTCACGGCCTGAAGACAATCCCGCAGGCCTCGTTCATCAAACTACCTTCTCCAAACTCATTTCCTTCTAAAAATGGATTTTCCAAATGAGGCGCTGAGCTGTTTCGGGAGGCAACGTTCTTTCTACTGGGCGTCTGTGGAAAATCGGGAATGCTTTGGATGTGCACAAAGGCCTCAATCCTGGATTTGCATTTGCTGTTTGCCGGAAGGATTTGAAAGAGTCGGTTGTAAAAAACAAAAGTGCATTTTTCTTGATCGGTAGCGCCTTTCACACTTTTTTTGCTGGATTGGTGTCCTGCGTCTAAGGTAGTGATGCAGGATGGATGGACTGAAGTCTACCCACAAATTTGACGGCTTGTTGACGTTTGACGGGTCAGATGGTCACCAATGTTCTGCTTTGGCTAAATACGGATACATATAAATAAATAAATGTGGATACAACACTGGCTACACCTCCGATGAGCCAATTAGACGACAAGGCAGTTTAGACGTGACAATACAAACACTATTACGACCACTAAAACTGTTGGCGAACGTCCGGAATACGTCTTTGCGACCATTTGCCAAGAAATTTTGAACAAACTTCCTTACGACTAGAAACACTGTTGGTGAATTTCTTTCCAACCGTTTACAACCTTGAACGAACTCTGACAAAAAAATAAGCAAAAAAAAAAAAACACGCAAACGCTTGCAAACCTTAGATTTAGTCCAGTTTCAATCACGCTTATAAGTTTTTATCAAAGTTAGTCAACCTCATCCCGTTTTATCTAGTCCATTTTTAGTCAACTATAAATCCAGCATTTTAGTCTTCATTTTAGTATGAGTCAACAAAACTGTCAACGTTTTAGTCTAGTTTTAGTCAGGACGATCATTTTAACCCTAAAGTCAGCAGATAATGTCGAACATTGCGGATCTAAAACTATTTCACATAAAATTTTCTCTCATCTTTTTGATGGAAAAACAACTTTACGCACAATTACAGTATATCAACAAGTGGCTACTAAAGCTCCATGCTATGAGCTAGTAAATTAGCCAACATTGGTTAGCGGTCGGATTAACATTATGGTTGGAACGTTATAGCCATTGGAGTAATGTTACGTTACAATTTTTTTGTTTTGTTTTAACCTTTGACCCTGAATCCACCTTTTGTCTGTCTCATGTGTTTGTGCATGTTGCACTCGCTGGCTGCAGACATGACGTGTCACATTATTTGCATTTTATTTATATTGCATAATTAGCAGAGACAAGATTTTACAAAATCATATTTTTGTTCATGAACTAAAATGTCCATAGAGTTTAGCCCAGTTTTTAGCCCCGTCTAGTTTTTGTCCGGTGGAAAATGTGTGTTGACAAAATTAGTTTTGTTTAGTTTTTGTTGACGAAATAGTGGGACACGAGGTTCAGAGAAAAACACTTAAAAAAAAACGGACTCACCCTGAGGATAACGGGGTCATGGCCTTCAGGGTGTTGGGATTCCGGATCATCTTGTCCAGGTTGTTGACAATCTGACTGAACTTGGGCCGGTTGTTGCGGTCCTTCTGCCAGCAGTCCAGCATGAGCTGGTGCAGCGCGCTGGGACAGTCCATAGGGGGCGGCAGCCGGTAGTCCTGCTCAATGGCGTTGATGACCTAAAATGAGGAGAGGACGCAGAACCCAGAGTTGACGAAAAAAGCGTCACCAAACACTTTTCATTGATCACTGATGAATCTACATGGACATCCTGAGAAAGACAAACAAACCCATCAATCCTTGTTATTTCTGCTCGCGATGACACCCAGACTTGCTTGTGAAAAAAGAAATGGTGACGTCACCCCTGGCCTCAAAAGTGTGAACCGGTAATTGATTGCTTGCTCAGTTGATTGGGGGCGCACGAAGGTGGCGCTTGGCTAACCGGCCGGAACGACCCGAAGAGACACATAACCTCACCCGAGTTCATTATGGGGGTCCATTAACGAAGCCCCCCCATTCAAAGCCAGATTAATCTCATTCAGGAGACGTCCAAATAAAGACCCTGATGGGGCACAGGCGCTATCTGCGGCTGCTAATAAGATAACAGCCGAGGTCCTCGTCCTCTCCTTAGCACATTAGCGTTCTCACTTTCAATTTCAAACTATTCTCATTGTCTCCCCGACACGTCTCTCCTCTATAATTTGCTCCCTTCCCACCACTGCCCAGCAGAAGAAATTGAGGCTCCAGTAGAGAGCACAAATTGTCGACAGAGCGCCGCCGAGTATTTTCAAATGATCTGATTATATCCGTGCGGCAGCTGGAAGGAATTATCACATGAAACCCACACTGCCGTTTGGAGCAACGGTGGCCCACACCGCTGCGGCTGTAAAACGGAGGTGGGATATTAAATATGTTGACGGGACAATGCCCCGTAGATGAGTTAAGTTACGCACATCTTGATTGGTCATGTCCCAGTAGGGCCTCTCCCCGTACGACATGACTTCCCACATGACGATCCCGTAGCTCCACACGTCGCTGGCCGAGGTGAACTTCCTGTACTGGATGGCTTCGGGCGCAGTCCACCGGATCGGGATCTTCCCACCCTGCGAGTACAAAAAAGCAGAAGCTCAATGACACCCGGAAACATTGGCGCAGATGGTAATTTAAACTGGGAGGTGGATGCCTTAAAACGGCTGGGAGCAAAACGGGTCAAAAGAAATACAGGAAGAGGACAAAGGGGTGGGGTAGAAGATCATGAGCAGGAATATAAAACTAAATTATACATTGAAAGATGTGCGTCAATTATGATGAAAAACAATCTTAAAAACATCTTTCAGCTGTGGTGTACCTCAAGGCTCTATCCTAAGTCCCATCTAATTATACTTGCACTCTAATTACTTCCACCAATGAGGTTTCATAATTTCTTTGTCAGTGTAATAAATTCCTACTTTACAGATCATCACTGTAGTTTGAGCAACGCTGAAGAAGAACACACTTTAATAAGGGATCTCACATTTTCCAGAATGGAATTAAGGATCGTTATGAAAAATTCAGACACATACAAGAGCATCTTTGAAGAAGCTTATCCAGCATTAGCATAGTTCTGCCTTGGTGGAGTTCAACATGCTAATAAGTGCCATTCTATGCTATTTTGACACCACTCCAAAACTAAAATATTTTTTTTGTTTTCAGAATTTTGGCAGATACATTTTCTTGTATTACGTACACTCTAAAAACAATTGGGTTAAAAGTAACCCAATTATGGGAAAAAATGGACCAATCCACTTTATGGGTCAATTTGAACCAATTTTCTGGGTTGTTTTATACAAAATTTGCTTTATTTTTTTTAGCCAAGTAAAGGATCTGACCAATATTTATGAGTTGTTTTACACTAAAAGACCCATTTCTTGACTCAAAATTGGGTTCTCACCAGGGCGCTGGTGTAGGTGGGGTCCGACGTGTCATCTTCCAGGAAGCGCGAGAGGCCAAAGTCGGACACCTTGCACACCAGGTTGCTGTTGACGAGGATGTTGCGGGCGGCCAGGTCGCGGTGCACGTAGTTCATGTCGGCCAGGTACTTCATACCCGAGGCGATGCCCCGCAGCATTCCCACCAGCTGGATCACGGTGAACTGGCCGTCGTTTTGCTGGAACACAACAACGCAGAACGTCACAAGATCAACAGACACTGGGTCAGACGTTCATATCCACACAATCCTGCGAAGGAATGATGACAATTACAATGTGATAAATAATGAGAACCACGCACTAAAGCCAAAAGATTAGCAAAGCTGCACGCGTTAGCACAAATTAGCTAACAGTGTAATAGTGTTAGTGTGTTAGTTTCGGACAAGTGGCTTATCATTAAATTGTCATCGTGAGAGCCGTATCTCACCAAGATGCTGAAAAGTAATCTTAAAGACATATTCCAGCTGTGGCGTACCTCAAGGCTGCGTCCTGAGTCCCTTATAATTAATACTCGCTAGCTCTTCAACAACAAGATGCAATGTGATTTTTTTTTGTGTGTGATTGGTGACATGTGCATGCAGAATACACCACTCACTCTGTTGTGGATTTTCAGAACTACATTGTGGGGTTTACCTCGGTTTGTTCCTTAATATTTTGCAGGCTTTTTTAATTATTGCCACCCAATTTGCTGTTTTTTCTTTTCTCATAAAAATAGTGTACTGTACAGTGTGGTGGGGTTGTTATGGCTCAGTAGATGGGTAACTCGCCTTCAAATTTTTTATTTTTTTCAATGCAGAAATTCACCCATCACAGACAGGCAAAGAATGTGTGACCCACGAAAAGTGAGGGAACGCTGTATACTGTAATTCTGTGATTGCCTCCATGATTGAAAATACCAAATGTGATTGGAAATACAATACAATTTTAATAAGCGCTCACCACAGGGTGAGCGGATTAGGATTAAATTTGCCAGTCGTGCCTTCTCACACGCCCTATTCATTTGCAATCTGCATATATGAAAAAAAGTTGCTACATTTGGTGCTTATTGCTTTTGAAAAAAAAAAAAGTCTGAATAAAAATTTTAAAAAAGAAGAAAAATTAAAAAAAAGATGGATGTTACTAAAAAAATTGTTGTTTAAATGTACTGTGTATTTTCATGGAAGAATGCCAGAGACCTTAGAGTAAAACACCTGGAAAATGCTTTTATTTGTACAAAAAAAAAAGATGTAAAAATAGATCTCTCCTGTAAGAGACACATAAGAAAGGCAAAATGTTATTACTGGAAAGCACTAGAGTGTTCTGGTGGATCAAACATTCATCTTTTTTTCTTCTTGACAATTCATATAAAAATGATTTAAAATCTCAGTCATACTATATTACAATCATTAATATGATTATTTAGGATATTTTATCTTGACCAGAAACAAAATCCATCAAAGTTTAGCGCGCAAAGGTTACTTTTAAATGTGCAATAAAAAAGAGGCAGCACAGGACACAAAGAAAGAGAGAAGTTTGTATTTAAATGCTCTCTGCAGGCCTGGCCACTGTAAAGCTATATATATATATATATATATATATATATAAGAAGATTCCGGAGGATGGCGCTCACGAGGGAGGGACGGTGGGCGTCCATATTAGCAGTCTGCGCCAGTGCTCCAGTAGCCTACTTGTCTTTCACGCTTTGCTGCTCGTTAGCCTCGCCTCCTCGCCTCACGCTTCTCCTCACGTCAAGTTGAAAGCTCCTCGTGCCGGCGATTAAGCGTCATACATTATGCATGGCATCCACCCTCGCAATTACACATTGTGTGCCGCCCTTTTGCGTGGACTGCCCATAATGCCAGCAAAAAAAAAAAACAACCCCAAAAAAAACATTCAAATACCTGCCCGGCTTGTCTCAATCTCGCCTGAATGACGTCAGAGAAGACAAATGTGTGGTATTGCTATTCAAAATGAAAAAGCTAGCTTTGCTGGTATGATAAGTAGAATCAGCACCTAAAATGGAAATGGGTCATTATCGGAAACGGGAGTCCATTTTAAAAATAAAAAGATAAAATAAAATCTTCCATAATAATAATAAATTTAAAAATGGTTGTATTGTGTATAACAGTACACTTAGTTGTTTAAAAAGAAAAAGTAGTATGTGTAGTAAATTTTACGGAGGCGTATTGCATTCACTTGAAAAAACAACTACTCCTGTTTTTTTGACAAATTTTTTTTGGAGTACTTTATTTAAATTCTGAATATTTTTTTTTGTTTTACTGAATATTTTTTTGTCAATTTTTTTCGGAATAACAGGCTCAATTTTTTTTTGCAAAAAAAACAGAATTTTTTTTCTCAGAAAAACAGAGCTGGTGTTCTGTTTTTCAGAGTATTTTATTTTTGTTTTTTACCTCTGTGACCTCTGTGCAACGGACACTTTCAATAATATGGTCATGTTTACTTACTGGCTCTCAATGAAGGAATGAACGTGTATACTGTATTGTGGTTTGTTCTTTAATCTCTGTGGGAAAACCCCTTTAAAAAAATACTCTAAAATATTCTGAAAAATTATTATTTAATAAAACAGGGAAAAATTACTCAGAAAAACTGGAAAAAAATATTCAGAAAAACAGAGGAAAAATATATATTTTTAAAAACAGAAAAAAATACTCAAAAAAACAAAGCTCCTTAAAAAAATTGTCAGAAAAACAGGACTTTTTTCCCCAAGTGAATGCGATACGCTTCCGTAAAATTTGATGTGACGTGTAAAATAAAATACAATTGTTTTCGACAATTGGGTAGAAATAAGATTGCAAGGTGTTAATCTTCACACCCTTTCGGCGGGTATTGTCAGACCTCTGCTGCTGCTGCTCCAATACTGTCAAGCCAAACTGACAGATATTACCAGTGAAAGCAGAACGCTGACGTGACATACACAATAAAACGCAATTGCTTTCGACACAAGGGGGCTGGACGAGTGAGTGCAAGGCCGCCTGGTCGACTTTCAAGCCCCCAAATTTGTGTCAAAGTGTCTCATCACTCACCCTGAGGAAGGAGTCCAGAGACCCGTTCTCCATGAACTCGGTGACGATCATGACGGGACTGCTCTTGGTGACCACGCCCTCCAGGCGGATGACGTTGGGATGGTCGAACTGGCCCATGATGCTGGCCTCGCTCAGGAAGTCCCGCCGCTGCTTCTCCGTGTAGCCCGTCTTCAAAGTTTTGATGGCCACAAACATCTCCCGCTTGCCGGGCAGCTTCAGGTTGCCGCTGCACACCTCGCCAAACTCTCCTGCGCGGGCGAGCCCAGACGTTTGTACCGCATCGATGTGTGACATTTATTTGTTTGTTTTTCTCCGCCCACGTCACATCGCATTACCTGCACCGATGACCTGCTCGATCTTCACGCAGGATATATCAATCTCCTTGGCGAACTCCCGCACGGCCTCATTGGGGTCCTCATACGTGAACGGATCAATATAGATCTTCATTCCTGGAGTCACTTGGAAACAGGGAGAGAGACACTAACATATTTGGTTTCACAAGAGAGGAATTTGGTTGGTATCGCGGAATGCAGCGTTTGTGAATTTCCGAGTAGAAATAGTTTTTTTCCCCCCATTTTATTCTCAACAGAGCGGCAAAAACAGGGTATACACTTTCTGCTAATCAAGCTAAATATAAGCATTATTATCAGATGTTTCAAAAACTGGGATTCTGAAAATATAGTACTAGTACCACTAAATTAAGTACGTCCATCCGTTTAAAATACATTAAAAACATGAAATATAATCAAACTTATCATTAGCCTCGTAGCATAATGACTTTTTTTCTAAAGACACTGTACAAAGTACATGTTTAGAGATAATTGCTTAAAATGTCTCAAGTCTAAGAGCTGTGTGGTACAGAATTGTGGAGCGATTTTTTAGGGGGCGTGGCAAAAACAGCACTCGGTTGATGCACATGAGTACCCCTACCCTACCGTTTAACTCATTCAAACCCAAAAACGTGTAAATTCGGTTTATTTATTATTTATGCAAGAGCATACAGGCTTTGAAGCAGTTTCCGACATGACGAGGTGTCTCAAAGCAATGGTAGTTCTTACAAAAAAGGGCCAGCAGGTGGCAGCAGAGTATAAAAGATCAGCCAGGGCCATGTCGCAACAAGCTCTTTTTGCCAGCGTTTTCAACATAAATTTGAATAATGATGAAACTTAGGTATATTCTAAGGCTAATTGCTGCAAAATTGAAACCGATGCAAATATACTTTTTTTTCCCCTGATGAAATAAGAGACTCTAATCTTTTTTTTTTGTAAGTTCCATGCTTTTATAGCAATAGAATACAATAATCTGTGGATCTGGCAAAATCAGTCAAAATACAGTAAAACAGCCGGGAGCGAAGGGGGTTGCTTCAGTGAAAATGGCTGGGAGAGAGTTTAAAACTTTAGCGCCTTCGTTTGACTTAATATACTTAGCTATGTTAATCTGACCACTTTCTACTATTACAACTTGCAGTTAGCTAGCTAGCGAGCTAGCCTACAACCCCACACAATGCAGCTTGCATTCAAGAAAATAAAAAAAACACTGTACATAAGTAATGACATAATTCAAATGTATTGTACGTAAAATATACCATGTGTCTTTTTGGGGGGGTTTGAAGGAGTCATATGAATTATTACAGACATGCGCCACTCGAGCCTGGAGGCTGTAAGCTCATTTAGCCAGCAAGGACACGACCTCTTCAGGCCTTTTAGCAGGAATAATGTGCGAGGCGGGCTGAAATATAAATATATATTTGCCTTCTCTCCCGTGGGCCGTTATCACAGTTGAGAGGCTCGCTCAGCTGCCGCTCTCACCTAAGCCCCGCTGCCAGGTAAATTGGCTTAAGGTGGCCTTTAAGCGTCCGCCGACTTAAACGTTCCAGAGTTTTAAATCCGATTATTTGCCTCTCACCTCCGTGTCGGGCCCGGAGGCTGTTTGAGTGGACCCCGATCTCGTGCCGGGGGCCACTGCGGAGCCAAGAGAGGCTCGCAACGTCAAATGGAGGCAATCTAGTTGGGCACTGATTTTTTTTTGTGTGGTTCTGTTAAAATGCTGAAATACGTCAAGATGGCAGGATTTACACTGCCGGTTAAAAATGTCCAGTTTACGTCTCTAAATCCAATTTTTCAAATTCTATTTATTACATTTCAAGTGATACATACTGTATAACTTTGCTTATCGTCCTCCAATTTTTTTTACCCAAAAATTATGGTTACATTTTATGAGAAAAAAGTAACTTCTATGAGCAAAGGTCATACTTTTAAAATAATTATATTGCCATTTTATGTCCATTTCTATTCACTTTTACAAGAAAAATGCTAATTCTTAAAAATGTTTTTTAATTGTATTCAATGTCTGATTCCATGCATGTTTTTTTTCTATTTACGTGGATATGGCGCATATCTATCTCATTTGTAAGTTTAACTGCTGTTAAAATCAGAAAGTCACAATATGAAAAGATGACAAAAGTCATTATACAAAAAAGGTAGAAAAAAATCACAAACTATTACTTTTAAAATAATTAATTTCACAAGAAAATCATAATTTTTTTTTTTTAAAGAAAAGTCATAATTTTTTGGAGAAAAGCGATTTCAATTTTTAAAAATTTTTTTTTATACAAAATGTCCAAGTGAAATACGGTATAACTTCTATGAGAAAAAAAATCTTACAGAAGAAAAATCTGAATTTTAAGAATATGTTTCCATTTTTTGAGAGCGAGAAAAATAAAATCGATTTAAATTATTCATAATTTTAACCACATTAGGAAGACTTGTGATTTGGATTTCATGATATACGATTTCATGTGTATTTTTTTTTTTTTAATTTGTGCTACCATAACACATCCAAATTGTGTCACTTGAAATCACAAAATTGGAACTGTGTTACCATGCGGTGCAAATCCCGCTCTAAATTTGACTTAAAGTGTCATTGTTTAACGAGGAACCAGCTAGAGTATTACCTTTCAAAACCCAGTTGACCTTCAAAAAAATGAAGCTGCATTTCCAATCCGAAAACGCTGCCATTTCTTCAATTCTGACAATCTCGAGGATTTATTCTCATGTTATAACCGCCATAAAACTGCATGGCGGAAGCTTGACATGGAGTCGCCGAGCCTTTTGAATATTTTATCAACGGCAAATGACTTGCGTGGCATTAGCCCGCTAATGGCGTTATAACACAAGTGAGGGGCTGACCTACTTTCACAACAATGGCTCCAGTTAACGATGACAACATGAACCACGCGCGCCGATATGGACCTTGCTTAAACCCTCCCTCCGACAACAGGCGGGATTAGTGGCGGGGGCGGGGTTGGGGGGGGGGGGGTTGCAGGTTGGTAGCCATGGAGACAGGTGTGTGCGGGAGAGGCGCGATCACTGATGGAGACCACGGTGTGAGACGGTAGCCATGGTGACAGGTGTTGCAGAAGTAGGGGAGGGGTGCAGTGTTAAATGCAGTAAAAGGGGGGGGGGGGGGCTAGGGGGATTTGTGCGTGTGTGTGCGGGTTTTACTCACTGTGGCCACTGGTGTAGTGCTGCAGCTTGTCCGTGTACTCGGAATCGGCCCTGTCAAAGCCACGCCTCCTGGGGGAAAGACAAAGAACTCTAGTGCTGGTGGAAAGACAGAGAGGAGGGAGGGGGCGGGGGCACAGAACCCCCCCCCCCCCCCCCCCAATGGCACATCCACAGTTTCAAAACTGTGAGATACTTGACAGGCTGTCAAGTGTATACTTTTTTCCCTTCTTGTACTCAGTGTGAGCTGTGAAGCTACAAAAGGCGTGTGAGAGCCACGCTAAAAGGAAAAACCACACGAGAATAGAATTATGAGAAAAGTGTCATCATTTCATGGGACTCAAGTTGTAATGTTTTGAAGGGGAAAAAGTGGTAATAATAATAATAATAAAAAAAAAAGAGGTTATTATAATTCCTCGTTTACATGAACAAATCACGTCAGTGTCATAAGTTGTGGGGTCGATTACTATTGGTCAGATCATTCTGTTAGTTCTCGTCCATTTCAGATTTTGCTATTTTGTGTCAAGTTGACTTGTGACCAGAATGTCACAAGTCAACTTGTCTGTTTTATTTTTGGAAAATAAATTCATCTTGTTTTGAGTTCATTCTGCACTCCTGCCTTGCCTCCCTGTATTTGGGTCCACCTTTTTGCTACCACCACCACAACTTTATTTACTAAGATCTCTAATTGCAGCTGCGTAATTACTCTAACAAAGAATCACCCCAAAAATACAAAAGCAGTCCAAGTGCCACCTTATTGACCAAAATTTAAATACGGTAAATGACGCCCTACATTTCAGCTATTTATGTGAGAAAACAAAAAAATTGTATTTGAAGCCTGAAATGCAGCAAAAGGTCAACAAATTCACATATTTACTCCTAAACAAAAAAAGGAAAAAGAGGGAAATTACACACTCAAAAAAAAAAAGCCTCAACATAATATGAGTTGATTGTGGTGGTGGAGCATCTTCCTAATATCAAAAGCCTCTCTTGTGTCACAGCAGAGCAGCCGAAACGCTGACAGTCGCTATGAAGTGTTAATGAGGATGCAGTGCAGCCGTTGTCACACTTTATGTGACACATCATTGGGACCTTTATGGACCCCAAGAAAAATCTGGAATAATAATCAGGCAGATGTGCTGGAGTCAGCTGGCGACTTGCAACAGATCTCCTCCATGGATTTCTGCCTTTATAACTCCAGCAGATAGTTACACCCCCCCCCCCCCCCACACACACACACACACACCCCACACCATTTATATTTTGGCACCGCCCACTATTCACAAGGGACCGGGCAAGCCGGTTGTAAAAACCGGCGTAAAATATAAATTTACCCGAAGAAGACCGTCACGACTGCTCAGTAAACTGCGGTAATATTTGTCTCTTTTTTTTTTTGTATAAAGAATATATCACGAACATTTGGCACAATAAACAAAAACCCTCACTTTTCAGGAAAACAGAAATATGGCATGTTTGTTGAGCCATTAACATTGTGACAACTATTTTCACCACTTCAACCTGGTCGATAGTTTGTAAAACTAACCACTGGTATGAATTTGAAATATTTTTAACAAAAAAAAATTTCACCTATTTTTATTTGAATTTTCAAGAATTGCGGAAAAAATAACTGAATGAGAACACCAGAAATTCTAAAAAAAAATTCGTTTTTACGCCTGGAGGGGGTGTTTTTTTTTTTTTTTTTTAGTGATGGAAACAAGATCGGATAAACGTCGCACGTTTTGACTGATACTACGTCACACCCACGTTTGTAGTCACAATAAATGGCAGATGATAAAGTAAGATATGTTTGGGGAGACGAAGAAACACGATTCTTTTTATAGTTAATTAAAGAAAAAAAAACATTATTGCAATTTTAGATGGCTTTATTAACTCATTCACTGCCATTGACGGCTATTAACGTCAAAAATCCATTAGAACTATTTCTATTAGTTTAACGTTTTTTCCACTTTTGCTAACAAGAGTATGAAAACCTAGATTTTTTTAATTGTACATTTAGAACAGATATAAAGTTTGTGATTAATCGTGAGATAACGAGTGAAGTCATGTGATTAATTACAATAAAATGTGTTTAATCACCTGACGAGATGATTATTAAAAATTAGAAGCGTCAGGCGATACTTTTTTTTTTTTTTTTACACGTAATTAATCGCATAACTTCAATAGTTAACTCACGATTAATCACAAATTTTATATCTGTTCTAAATGTACAATTAAAAAAATCTAGGTTTTCATACTCTTGTTAACAAAAGCGGAATTTTTTTTTAAACTAATAGAAATAGTTAAAATGATTTTTGGACGTTTATAACCGTCAATGGCAGTGAATGAGTTAACATCAGCTCTCAATGTAACGACACACTTCACTTACATGCGGGAGGGAAGCCAACCAGACAAACTACTTCCGTTGAGTCCGTCAAAACCGACATTCCCACCCGGAACTCCCCTTTGTCCCAAAGTTCCGTCACTACAACGTCATCTCGCGGAAAAAATACTCGCAAAAGAAGAGCAGATGGAAACCTGTCTATAGAAATGTTGCCTGGTAGACTAAAAGATAATAAAAAAAAGTCATAAATAAACATTTGAATGTGTGAGAGGCTCACCGATTGCACACGATGATGATGACGACCACAGCGATGAGGAAGACGAGGCCCGCAGCTGCCGAGCCGATGATGAGGGGCAGCTTCTCGCGGATGCTGCTGTTGTATTCGGCTGCCGGGGACAAAACAGACACGCGCGTTCGCTCGTTGAAAAAGTCACAACTGCGTGATTGTCACATTGCTTTTTATGAGAAGAAGGTGCTAATTCTTGAGAATAAAGAGGTCATTTTTAAAAGAGTGATGTCATTGTTACAAGAAAAAACTTTTTTTTTCCCACAAGTAAAATTCATGATAGTTACTGCAAAGAGAAATTTTTTTACATGAAAAGTGACATTTTTAAACACAAGTTGAATATTAAAATGCCACTTTGAAGAAGAACTAAAGACAGAAAGTAGTCGTAATTTTTTTTAAATATATTTTTTACACTATTTTTGTTATTTTAAAAGGAATATGCCACCCTTCCATGAGAATGGAATATTATTTTCTGAAAGAATATGTTAAGAAAAAGTGTGAGATTTATACAAGACAACACATTATTTTATTTATTTTTTGCTTGTTCAAATATTTGGAAAAAAGTAACTTTATTGTAAAAGCTTTTTTTTTTTTTACTTCTTTTTTTTTGCAAGAAAGAAGCTATTTTTACAAGATGAAAATCATAATGGTGAAAGAATATATGTGTAATTTCAAGACAAAATATATATATATTTTTTAAAGAATACATTCCTAATAAGAACTTTTGAAAAAAATAAGTTGTAATTATTTATCATTTCTACAAGGAAGAAGTAAATTTTGTATGAATGCTGTAATGATAAAAAAAAAAGGTTGTGACTTTTGCAAGAAAACGACTAGCATGGAGACTTCTAATCTTGCTGTTTTATGACAGCGTACATGTTTAACCACTGAAGACCGTCAAGCTTGTCCTGCGATCCCTTTGAATGCGTCCGACCCGAGGGTGACATTAAAGTGGATATGAAATCCATACCGCAAGAATCAGCTGCTAAACAATAAATAATACTGTGTTTGACTGTAAAATCACCACTAAGGAGCTTTTGTGTTGTGTGTGTGCGTGCTCGCGTGTGCGTAAGTTGATGTATGACATTCCGGGCTAATGGCGGTCCTGGGAACTGCGGGCTGAAGGAAATGAGCTTTTCAGAGGGAAAAGCCACGAATGGTTGTAACATTAACCTACATGAGCGATGTAGTGTAATGAATATGTTCCTGCTCCTGCGCAGCGGAGAGAGAAGTGGGGAAAACTGAGAACTTATCCTTCATCTAAGACTTGAAAGCAGAAGGCTGCTATCGGCGATTCGCATTCACTGCGTATACATGACCACAACATAAGGCGCCGTCTAGATCCAGGCATTCATGCGTTCATTTTCTATTGCACTTTGACCGGTCTTGTCGCCAACATTCACATTCACAGCTATGGACAATTTCACATGGATGCACAATCGGGGGTGCAAGGAGGTCTCCAATTGCCCACTCTGCTGAATGTTAATGGTTCAATGAGGGGAGCCGCTTCGATTGGCCGGGAGTCGACTGCGTTCCCTCCCGCAATGACACAAATGCTGATGCAAATTCTTTCTGTGCTAGTCAAGCAACTTACCAAAAGAATGAAAACTCCTCCCATGCGAACTAGGGCTGGGTATCGATTCTAATTTCATCAGTCGTTTCGATTTCGATTCACAAGAGTTCAGTTTGATTCGGTTTCGATTTTTTCGATTTGATTCACTTCACTTCGATTCGATATTGATCAATTATGGAACATCAAGTCTTCTATCAAGGTCATGATAAAAACTCCACAAACATTAAGTTCAAAGGAGGAAGTAACTGTTTAAATGATTTAGTGTTATAATCACTGAAATGTTACACAAACATTTCAACGCTATGTGAAAAACACTTTTTCTATTTCCATTTTTTTGTTTTTTTACGAACAGTTTCATCCCCAAAAACCTTAAAAATGTAAAAAAAAAAAAATTTTAAAAGACAAAAATTGACAAGTGTTTTTTCACTTAGCAGCGACGATTTGCATTAGCAAGGATGAAATGAAAATCATTTAAAAAATCATTCTAATTCAATAATTATAAATATAAATGAAAAAGATTTAATAAGTAACTCAAAGGTTTTTCATAAATGTAAGAGAATATTTTTGAATTCATGTAAACAGTCAATGTCAAGAAAACAGTAAAATAAAAAATAAAAACCCTCGGCCTTTAAAATTTTAATGATTAATAATTAATGTTTTTTTTAATCGATATCAGGCTGGATAAGGAAAACCCATTCATTGATTATTACATTTTTTTAAACCCCTCCCTAATGCACACAGTTAAGCCCTGGGCCCTATAAATGCAATAAACACAGGAAAAATCTGAAATTGACCACAGACGGACATTCGGTGAAATCCAAATATTGAATTAAAATATTTTTGGCTTCACTGTTCCAATACTTTTGAAGGGGAGTGTAGTCTTGATTTTTTAATTCAACTGCTTTTGACTCCTCACCTTCCGTCATGGTCTGGAAGTACAGTTTGCCGCTGTAGCGTCCAAAGCCGGCGACGGTGCGCGCTCGCACCTGGAAGACGTAGATGCTCCCTGACTTGAGCCCTCCCACCACCGCCGTGTTGGTCTGGCTCCGCACCACGGTGGCGTTGTACTCCGACCGGTCCTGAAAGGGAAACAAAGAGTCCGTCTATCAATGTCACCATCCGCTTTAAAGTCAAGATAGCACTTTATAGTGACCATCCGAATAAATCTCATGGAGGATGCTGACACGTCTGAGCTGCTTCCCATCAGCTCAGCCGTCACTCAGCGTGCACTCGTGGGCCACAGCGGGGGGGCCCGAGACGATAGTTTTGACAGCCCACCCCTGTCTGGCACGCCTACGCTTGTTTGCGAGTGCGCGTCGACTGCTACTACACTGCGGGAGTTCCTATGAGAATGAATGCTGCTTGTGTTTAAAAAAAAAGAAGAAAGAAAAGCCGACAAGCAGTCGGTGCAGCGTTGTTTTGCCTACAAATCTCTTGGGTAACTTTACTGCAGAGCCTGGTGTGGTTTCATTTCTTCAGTGCTGTCTACGTGAGGACACTCAGTGATGCGCTTGTGGGCTGCACAATCTAATGGGATCCACTAGGAAATAAAGTTCTTTCTCTACCAAAGTAAAACTTCTGGATTGGCTACATGCATTATTACATACATAAATGTGATTTGGTGATTGAGTGACTTCAAGCGATAACCATCATTGCAGAGTAGTAAAGTCGGCGAATGATAAACGAATGGCTTTGGTGGAGGATAACAAGAAGTGCAACACGTTGAACAATGCGGGCAGTGAATTAGGGGAAATAAAGTCTACCAAGTCGGCAAGTTGACTTCTTTCTGCATCATGTTTGGGCCATGTTTTATACACAATTTTATTTTTATATTTTTTTGCAGATGAAGGCAGTTTTGAAACGGTAGCTATAATCAGATCTTTATTTTTTTATAGTGGCCGAATGTCGAATATTAGTTGTCTGCTTAAAAAACGCTCACTGACTTAGCGGGTTTTTATTAAACACAATACGGCACATTGAGCTTCCCCAAATGATAGGAAATAAAATTCTGAATGTTCTAAAAAGTAATTGGGCTGTCGCTGTAATTATTCCAAAATATAACCTTTACTCTGTTTTGTGTGTTCATCACTTAACCAGTAGAGGGCAATCATGCACTAAACATGCCCAG
The DNA here is from genome assembly GCF_051991255.1 of Vanacampus margaritifer. Classification (NCBI taxonomy): domain Eukaryota; kingdom Metazoa; phylum Chordata; class Actinopteri; order Syngnathiformes; family Syngnathidae; genus Vanacampus; species Vanacampus margaritifer. Next base: position 5,820,037 of record NC_135439.1, on the reverse strand, counting down.
AAGAAGAAAGGGACAGGAAGTTATTGATCTCATGTAGCTAACAGCTAGCGCTACCCTTATTTACTTGTAAGTAAATGACTTTTAGGACACTATTCCATGTGTAATTTATGCATAATGATGTATGTGTGAACAAAAAGGTAGTTAGTGTTTGTTCACCTTAAGCGGTAATCGCTAGCATGCTAATGCTAATCGCGATTGCTAACCGTTTAGCATAGGCTAATTTTGTTGGTGTTTAATAATGCATAAGTATAGAAGACAATACATTATTTAACAAAACAATAAAAATGGTGGGGGCCGATTATTGGATTATTCGATAGAATAATCAATAGGATAATAAAAAGATTCAATTGTGACAGCACTACAGTAAACCAATGTGTACCTTTTCATAGTACTGCAGCTCATAGTCCAGGATGACGCCATTCGGCTGGTCTGGCTGGGACCAGGAGAGAGTGATGCTGTCTACACTGCGGCTCACTTGGTGCATGATGGACACCGTGGACGGCGCTGTGGGCAGACAACAGTGAACAGAGTTGACATCATTGTGGATCCAAACACTTCCAGTAAACCCACACTGATTTGCACGTATCTTTTTGATTGTCGTAATCATCACTCATCATGCATGCACTACTGGCGGGCTCAAACAAACAAACAAACAAATCAAGAGAGGCATTGTTATGTCTTTTAGTTGTTGCTGTATTTTCCTCTCTCTAAATAAATAAATAAATTGAAGCACCATAGCATCGGTTTTCCGTACTTAGAAATCAAGAGTTGATCTTGTTATCTGCCTATTTGTGTGTCTAGCACTAACATACAAGAAAATCCCCAATGGTTGTGATACCCTTACGATGTCAAAGTCAAAAGGTAAGCAGAGCTGCAATGCGTTTTTAGGTTTGCACAGATTACCGTCAGCGTTAATGAGCAGCACACACTTGATTACTTGGCAAAGTCGTTGATGCTGTGAAAGCGGGATGGTATTTTTATTTTGGGATGTGAGGCTAACATGCTAACCGCTAATCCACCGAGCCGCCCGTTTACTATCTGCACTCATTTTAAAACTCTTTTCCGGATGTGAAATCAGCTCAAATGTCAATTCCATAACGATCAGTCGGGACTGATGTTTACCTCACGGTGGGTGGCCGGTGACCTGCAGCCCGGCACGCTACAAACGCCAGCACGTCAACGCCTTCGACGGCCATTACGATTAGTTCAGGGCGCCGCAGGTCAGCGTCAAGCCAAGGGAGGCACAAGTTAAAAAGCACGTGTGAGGCATACACAACAACAGGAGGGGTGTCGGGAAAGATTTATGGATACAAGTCAGTCGGCATGTTCACCCACACCCCCTACCGAACGCACACACAATCCCACACGGTGCCCCCCCCCCCCCCAGAGTCTCTGGGACATGTGTTCTACAGAGTAGAGAGCGACAGCAACCGCACACTTCTATAGGCTATAATAATGGACTGTGCAGCTGCATTTGTTGGGTTTCACGGGCCTTGCAATTTGCAGCCTTTGTGTGTCAGGAAAGCGGCGACTAAGCAAAGTGGCTCAAGGCCGCTAATAAAAAAACTCAAGTAGTTGTGTATTATTTTGTAGAATGAGGGATGGCGGTCTAGTGTTGTTGGGGAGGGAGGTTGAGATCTATGGAGAGATAAATAGGCCAGCTATTCTCAAAATGGCTTATCTTGTCTTCTGTCCACTAAAGTGTTGTGTTAACATTTTGTTTTTGACCTCAGTCCTCAGCCACTTGTTTGCAGTCACCTGCCTAATAAAGCAATCAGTCCCCTCTAAGGGAACTCACGAGTATCCCGTTACGGATGCACACAACCTCAAGACCAGCACATGGCCCGGCCGCATTTCCAGTCAACGCACGCACGGCAACCCGATAGCAGGCCAAAGAAACAAAGGCGGCTCGTGTGTTGCCATACACGGCATGGACGCATGCCGACGGGACGGTGTGGAAACTGTGTTAGGATCCGAGACGCCCAGACGCTCACATCATCGTAAACAGGCAGACTGTAAACACGGGGCAGAGTTGATAATGGTATGCATTCAACTAGAGAGATACATTAAAGCCCAGTTTGCCAGTGTTTAGGATGACAATCTACTGCCAATAGCAAAAACCCATTAGTACATATTTGATACCCGTCTATGGTTTGTAATTGCCTAAGGATTCAACAAGATGGTGGCAAAACACTTTTTCCCCCCCCCTATTTGACAAGACTTATGAGTAGTGATGAACAAATCAATGATAATTTCCTCGACGAAAGATTTTCGTCATATTTTTCGTCACAAAAATTTGACAAAACTAAAATAGAAGCCATTCATTGAGAAGATAACGATAAATAAAATAGGGCTGACAATTTTCGTCAATGACTAAAATGAAAATGAAAACGAAAAAATTCACACAATCCAATCACACTCCAAAACGGTTCAGTGCACTTTATTTAATGTTCAAACGTTTACAGTCGTTGTGCAGCTGTAAGATTAATTTCAAGTAATTATGCACGTTTTTTATTTAGGTGAAAACTAAGTTATATTATTGTCAGTTCAACATGTTTCGTTGAAACAATTAACAAAGACACTGTTGTATTAAATGTGTCTTGCGTGTTAAACTACAGTTACAAATATCTGTGTTATAATTTTCTTTATAAAAGTTGAAATGTATGCTGATGGAAAATATCGACTAAACTGTCAATTTACTCGACTAAAATTGCTCTTTATTTTCGTTGACTAAAATTGGATTAAAATTAAAATACAATCAGATGACTAAATTATGACTAAAATAAAAGACTATAACTAAAACTAAAAAACAATTTCTTGTCAAAATTAATACTGGAACAAATGAAGCTTCATGAAGCACGTGTGATATTTTTTGACTCCTCTAGATGTCACTCTTGCTTTAGAGATGGAGTGGAAATGTAACTAATTTCCATTGCACTGACCTTTAAATTTAAACCAAGAGCATCATCTACAGCCGTAAGATATTATCGCAAATGCTTCATGAAGCTTCGTGAAGCTTCGTTTTCCACCATCACTGCTTATGAGGTAGAATTAAAATTTTAATTTAATGGCCTAGATGTGTTTTTCATATAAACACTTTTCCATTTATTATGCTTTTACTCCTGTGTTAGTTTAGGTAAGCGACCAACTTGGTTACAATTACGAGTTTGAGTCAGCTCCATCGTAAACTGAGAACCCCACCACAAGTTTTTGCTTTTATTTATAATTTCCCCTCTCTGTAGCAACAAAAATTGCACAGAAAACACCCAATTCCATTCTATTAGTAAATGAAGAAAAAGGCACAAGAAGGTTTTCCGACAAATTTTTTAAATGAAGGCTGCCTCATCAAGGACGGTCACGTTCTTAGAGGGAGGGCGAGCTGGCTGAATACAAGCACTCTATTCATATTCCCCCCCCCAAATTAATCAAGTGGTGATAATGGAAAGGACAGGGATTGTAAGTTCAACTAATTAAATTAGATGGCTGATTTGGGAAGATAAATGATGTTCATGAATAGGACCGCGGGTTTGCCACATCCTTCACCGGAGTCAGACATTAGGGCCTGCCAGTGCTAGAGAAACACTAACACGCTGAACAATTTGTTCACTTATGAATAGATTCGATTCTGGGAGAAAATGAGTAAATATAATACGATTCCTTCCTGTGGTTTGCTCTGACTGTTTGCCATGTAAGAAAAATGTTTCTTTATTGCCTCGTTTTGCTTAACGAACTGCGGACAAAAGCACGAAAGCTCGCAGCCATTTCGGACCGCCCACTGCAGAGCAGAGCAGACATACGGATGACTCCGTTAAAAACAAAGCGATGTTTCTTTTTCAGCCAATACCAAACAGCTGAAAATTTCCTAGTGAAAAAGGAAGCTTTTTTAGAAATTGTCAAATGACCCAGCAGACTGAACATAAGTAACACTTGCGGTGTCATTCTCCCATTGACGCAAGCGCGCAATGCAATTCTCACGCTAACTACAGGAAACTACATTAAGTGTAACCCATCCATTGAGTATCATTTATATTTGTTTTTGTCTCTGTCTATTACGACGGCGTGTTAGAGCCACGTATATTTGTTTTTATATTCTGAGAAAAAAATCACAAATTTGCGACTTTCTAGAGTGGCAAATTTGCGAGAAAAAAACCTCCTCAGAAACTTACGACAAATACATGCAGCGTAGCTACAGTCTAATGTGAGGATTTGTTGGTGGTCAATAGGACACTGTTTATAAAATGAAAAGGCAGGATGGAGACGGATTCATTCTTAATTTAAACTTTACTCGTCATACACGGCAGCTCGAGCGACAACACTTCCTGATCCTCTATCAGATGACCGCTAACCAATCAGACGCTAACTACAGGAAACTACATTAAGTGTAACCCATCCATTGAGTATAATTTATATTTGTTTTTGTCTCTGTCTATTACGACGGCGTGTTAGAGCCACGTATATTTGTTTTTATATTCTGAGAAAAAATCACAAATTTGCGACTTTCTAGAGTGGCAAATTTGCGAGAAAAAAACCTCCTCAGAAACTTACGACAAATACATACAGCGTAGCTACAGTCTAATGTGAGGATTTGTTGGTGGTCAATAGGACACTGTTTATAAAATGAAAAGGCAGGATGGAGACGGATTCATTCTTAATTTAAACTTTACTCGTCATACACGGCAGCTCGAGCGACAACACTTCCTGATCCTCTATCAGCTGACCGCTAACCAATCAGACGCTAACTACAGGAAACTACATTAAGTGTAACCCATCCATTGAGTATAATTTATATTTGTTTTTGTCTCTGTCTATTACGACGGCGTGTTAGAGCCACGTATATTTGTTTTTATATTCTGAGAAAAAACTCACAAATTTGCGACTTTCTAGAGTGGCAAATTTGCGAGAAAAAACCTCCTCAGAAACTTACGACAAATACACGCAGCGTAGCTACAGTCTAATGTGAGGATATGTTGGTGGTCAATAGGACACTGTTTATAAAATGAAAGGGCAGGATGGAGACGGATTCATTCTTAATTTAAACTTTACTCGTCATACACGGCAGCTCGAGCGACAACACTTCCTGATCATCTATCAGCTGACCGCTAACCAATCAGACGCTAGCATACTTTAGGTAAAAGCAAGTGAATGAACTTAACTACTTGAACAAAAAAAAAAAAAAAATAATTTATGAATGTGTAAATAATAATTCTGGAAACATAAAAGTACAAGTAAATATACATTTTAACAAATTAATTTAAATGCTTGATCCTCAGGGTGTGGACCTTCGCAAAGCGAGGCGTCTTTGTCGCTGGCCGTACCCAACGCTTCAAACATCATATGGTTAATCTTTGCTAAAGCAATTACTATCTCCATATTTGAAAAGCCGACCGAAAAGTATTGGCACGAACATCCGAGTAGTACGCTACGTTTATTTCTCGTAGGTTTCTGAAGTTTTTCTCTTTCACTTTCTAGTGGCAAATTTGCGACTTTATAAAATGGCAAATTTGCAAATTTTCTCTTGGAATTTTACTCCCCTTCCCTCCTGAAAAAATATACGTGGCCCTAATACGCCGTCGTGCTCTTTGTTGATACGTTAAAATAATATTTCATACAAAACCGGTCCATGGTGCAAAAAACACTCTATTAGGGGTCTTTAATCAGCTGTCTGCAAACATGTGTCTCCTACTTTATTACAAATTGTGCAGCGCCCTTCGATGCTTGTGATTTAGTTTAGGACTGTGGGGAGGAGGTCTAGAGAGAACAGGACAGACTCCATAAATCCCTTTTCCTTAACACAGTAAAAACATGTTCTTCTAAAGTACAATAAGGTCCAAAAGGTCCCAAAGCAGCTGTTCCTCGGGGCTCTGCTGCTGCCTCTCTCCTGGGCTGCTATCCGTTTATGAGCGCTGCATCAGGAGCTCTTTAGCGTCAAGTTCGTATTTGCATGTACTAAGTTGTAGCGCTCTGGCAGCCTGCCCTGTTTCCACAGCTGCAAAGTATTGTGGCTTTTACATCTACAGCAATTTTCCAAAGTGAGCTGGGAGTTGATCAAGCTTTAAACCATCTGTAGGGGGGGAAAAGATGGACCACCACCATCCACTTCAAATTATAAGCCCATTCTTAAATGAGCATTTTATGGTCACTGGAAGTGTATCGGTGGGTTTGCAGATGTTCGGCAGACCGAGGAGATACATTTGGAAGACAGATAAGGCAGTGCCGAAATTGCCGAAAAACAAGCTTACCCTCTTGGACCCATGAATCAAACTTTTTTTCACGGTCAAAAAGAGAGAATATACTTTTATTTGGTAGATTTCATGTGTAAATAATCGTAGGACAATGTTGTTTGAAAAATCAGTCAAAATGCTCTAAAATCCCTAAATGGGCTGTGAACAGTGAAAATGGCTGACATTAAAGTAGCACTTTGACACACAAAAAACTACAAATGTGCTGACTGCTTTATGGCATACGTCATTTCCCCCCTTTTCACATTTGTTACAAAGATGGAAGTCAATTTCAATGCTGACGCATGATTACTGCTTTCCTGGCAGAAGCTGCAAAACAACTGCAAAATTTGTCTGAGAATATGTTAAAGAAAGAGGGAAGCTACCCGAATAAAATGACGGTCAAGTATCAACATTGGCCCGGATTCCACTCGCTGGCGTGAGCTAAAAAAACAACAACGCAACGCGCTTGCCCTCATGGGAAACGTGGTCTTCCTTCAGACATTACAATACCGCTTTTGTCCATATGCGCTGCCATAATCAACGTAAACTGAAAGTTTCTTAGTGTTGCTTTAAGGCTGGGAAAAAAGTTCATTTCCCTTAAGACTTCTTTTAGTCTCACCCGAGCCCCTTTCACACTGGTCATCTGCATTTTCCCAGATCACTGTCTTGAGAGTACGGTTAGGGGTTGTCTTACTCAAAGCACATAACTTGCAAGCTGACAGGAATAAGTTCCTTCAGAGGATAAGAACCGGGACAAAACCAGTCATGCAGAAACCATTCAAGCTGACAGTATTATTCCATAAAAATAAAAAATAAAACACTATTTGGCAAATATTTACTGATTTGCTGTGGCCCCTTAAACTCTGGGTTGAGTCGGGTGGAATGCTTTAAGTATTGGAGCTGTCTGTCAAAACTATGCGGAATGATGGTTTTGGATCAGACGGCTGCGGAAGGAAAGTCAACAGTTTAGAGAGTGAGACGCTTTGAGGCCATGCTGTCGTCTGCCGCGAGAAAATCCTCCTCAACCCACAGGAAGAATGTCAACACTCATTAGAAAGAAACCGTGTGGTTCGCTTGTTTTTCCGCATTTCCCGAAGACAAAACGACATTTGGTCGCACGCATGCAAACGTATTTTATAACCATTTTAGGAATGTTTATGTTCCTGCAATCCTTAAGTCAAATATCATTGCACTGGATTTAACTGCTACTACGCCATACAAATGCAGAGTAGAGGTCTGTTTATGTGTCAGATGTGCTAACCGCTATTTCACTGCGCTGTGCAGTCATTTGATGATCAGTGAACCTCAGCCAATCTGTGTTTTTGTTTTCCCAATGTGGAACCGATCCTCAGCAATTTACTGAAAAACCCACCCAGTTTTACATTATGAGTGCGTTTACATGCACCCAATAATATCCCTTTCAAAACCCTAATATTAACTCATTCACTCCCAGCCATTTTTTTAATTTTTTTATTTTATTTTTTTTTATTTTTATTTATTATTATTTTTTTACAGGAGAGCTCAGTATTGTTCATTCGATTTGACATCATCATTGCTCTCCTTTTTAAAAAAAAAACAAATAAATTAAAAAAATTTAATAAATGTTTTTTTTATTTTTTATTATTTTTTAAAATATATATACACACTCCCAGCCATTTTGACCGAAGCAACCCTCTTCGTTCCCGGCTGTTTTACTGGATTTTGACTGATTTTGCAAGGCCTACAGAATATTCTGTTCTATTGTAATAAAAACTTCGAACCTACCAAAAGAAAGATTAGAGTCTCTTCTTTCATCAGGAAAAAAGTACATTTGTATTTGTTTCCGTTTTGCAGCAATTAGTATTAGAATATAGTTCGGTTTAATCATTATTCACAAACCTGTTGAAAACACTGTAAAAAAGAGCTTGATGCAACATGGACCAGGCTGAACTCTTATACTCTGTTGCCACCTGCTGGCCGACTTTTTAATAACTACCATTGCTTTATTATGTGGAGAGAATAACTGCAATAGCTGCAGACAGGTTACGCCGGTTTCAATCTGCTGTAAAGAGCTGATGGAGGAAAAAATCAGCTGGAAAATATTTGCTGTTGTTAAATAGCGGCAGGTTGACATCACCTGAGAAGCGCCCGGCTCGAAAACATCTCTTCTAAAATAGAAAATGCTGAATTATTAACAGCTCCCTTTTGCGCATCTCCGCCTCATCGTGGACCGAAATATCAGCCGCCGGCCGAGCACATTTCCAAAGTCCAGCGTCAGCAAAAAGTGCAATTCTGGAAGAAGGGTTGGACTGTAGCCTTTTTTTTTTTTTTATTCAATCCATTGGCTCTTTTTGTTTTTACTTACCAGCACGCTCGCTTCTGACTGAAGCTAATAAATGAATGCATTAAAGTCGGATCGATTTCACGTCATAGAAAGCGCAGCTCTCGTGCACTCCACATTTATTTGTATAATCACATTATGTTCCCTTTTACAGTCCAGTGGGCCAAGAGACCACGGCCTTTAACCCAGATTTATACACAGGCAATGAGCACTACTCTCTTCCATGCATGTCAAAACGTATGCATGAGGAAAAGAAAGGCCATGTGACTTGTGAATGATTCATAAACAGGATCAATTACATAACTCATTTGACCATCCATGAGATGATTTTCCTCGGGGAAGATTTAATTAAATCCATATAGTACAATGCATGGATTATTTAAGTCATTTGATGAACTTTGCAGGGTGCATCTCCATCCATTTATCCATCCATCCGTCCATCTATTGCTGCACTTCTTATTTATTTAATTTAAATTTTTATCTCTTTCTATTCTGTTGTTTTCTCTTTACTGTAAACTGCAGCTGGACCGAGTCCAGGAAAAAGTTCCCCACGGGGAAAATAAAAGTATATCTTATTGTATCGTATCCATCCATCCATCCATCTGTCCATATAGCCATCCATTCGTTTGTCCGTCCATCCATCCGTCCATATATCCATTCATTCGTCTGTCCATCTATCCATCCGTCCAAATATCCATCCATTTGTCTGTCTGTCCATCCATCCGTCCATATATCTATCCATTCTTTTGTCCGTCCATCCATCCGTCCATATATCCATCCATTCGTCTGTCCATCATCCATCTGTCTGTCCATCCATCCATCTTTCTATCCGTCCATATATCCATCCATTTGTCTGTCCATCCATCCATCCATCCATCCATCCGTCCATATATCCATCCATTCGTCTGTCCAAATATCCATCCGTCCAAATATCCATCTGTCCATCCATCTTTCTATCCATCCATCCATCCATCCATTTGTCTGTCCGTCCATCCATCCGTCCGTCTGTCCGTCCACCCATCTGTCCATCCGTACATATATCTGTCCATCCATCCACCTATCCATCTTTCTATCCATCCATCCATTTGTCTGTCCGTCCATCCATCCGTCCATATATCCATCCATTCGACTGTCCAAATATCCATCCGTCCAAATATCCATCTGTCCATCCATCTTTCTATCCATCCATCCATCCATTTGTCTGTCCGTCCATCCATTTGTCTGTCCGTCCGTCCATCCATCCATCCGTCCGTCTGTCCGTCCACCCATCTGTCCATCCGTTCATATATCTGTCCATCCATCCATCCATCTATCATCCATCTATCATCCATCCAAACATCCATCTGTCCATCTATCCATCCATCCGTCCGTCCATCCATCCATGGCCTTGAAGGCAAATGCTCCGTTTCCAAGGGCGCGCACAGTACATTTTCTTTTTTTTTACTGTTGAGGAGCTCGTCCACGCTTCAGCGAACAGATCGTGGCGCCAGTCACGATGAAGACGGCCTCCAAGTGGGCGTGATGGCAAGCCCTCCTGTCTGACCCCTGGCTGGCAGCGAGCATACGCGTCCACCTCAACGCCTTCTGTCACCGTCACCCTGCCACCACGTGTGGCCCGCAGCCTGCTTGTACATCTCGCCGACTCTTGAGCGTACAACATATGCTCAGCGTGTTTTCACCAGAATTTGAAGGCAGTACAGTCGATTTTTTTTATGCATTACAGAACTGCATTTAAAGTGACCATAGTATGAACAATTGACATGCGAAAGGTTTGGGGGGGGGTTGGGAATTTCACACCAGCACAACTCGGCCATTGGTGCTGTAATGAAGCCATACATCTTCCCCGGCACCGTATGCATACCCTGCCCTTGATTAGACCCTCAGTGCCGAGTGACTAATGTGATTCTCTTGCACAATTGGCCAGTTTAGGGAGCGATAAAGTCACTCAGTATGCAGTCGATTCCACCACCTTGAACTTGTGTGATTTTTTTTTTTTTTTTAAGCAATCGTAGAATCTTTGGCTTCAAACTATGTAAAGTTCACACTCTTTGTATGAGAGCAGAACTGATCACATTATATACTGTTCTATTATACGTACGTCAATTTTGTCATGAGGTTCATGGGTAGCTGGAGCTTGTCAAAGCCTGCCACAAAGCTAGAAAAACTACCTTAAAGCAGTAATTCCCGACCAGTGTGCCATGGCATATTACTGTTGTGTGCCATGAGTGATCATCAGGTTTGCTGTAGAATTTAGAATTGCTCCATACAATCATTTATTTACTACATATAATGCAAATAATGCATTGTTGTTCAAGTATTAATGCCAAACAGAACAATAAAATGCTCTCGGAGGGTTTTTCTCATGCAAAATAGGGCTAAACTATCCAACGTGAAAGTGGCTCTTGTGACACCTACGAGGCCTGACTACGTTTTCACCCTCCGGCACCACATCCTCACTTTTCATTTAATCGCATGCAAAGATCGTCACTTTATTGTACAAACCCAGTAAAAGCAAAGACGTGACTCATCGCTACAAATATGCTCGGAGCCTGCGCTGCAGAATTAACAGCGGGTTTATAAACAACCATCATTGGCGCTTTCGTATGTGTAATTGAGTGATGAATTTTCATTTGCGCCCTCCTCATAAGTGGGAGGATGAAGCCCGTGGCTAACTGTGTTTTTGAGATGCTAGAAAGGGCGGACCGCTTGCGCTTTCCTCTTCAGCTGTGATTGTAGACGCAGGCATATTTCAGGATACTCTCAATTTGCATATTTGATGTTTTTATGCAACTTGAGCCAAGTGGTGTTGCGCTCCACACATTGAGGGCGATATGTTTCAGACCCGCCTTTTACACTGGAGGTGAAAATCTGCGATATATTGAGAACATATTTGTTACGGTTTTATTTTCAAACCAATTGTCTACATTACAGCCCCGCAAAAAAACAAAATGTTCATGTTTCGCATTTTAAATGTAGAAAAATAGCCCTAATATAAATATATCAACATTTAAAAGAGAAATAAACTGTATGAAGTGTAATTAAGCCCAAAGTCACATAAAGTCACATACACACGCGTGGTCGAGTGAGCGACTCAGGAGTCCTTCATGCTCTTTGCGAGTGTTTTCATTTTGTATTTGAGTGATTATTGAGTGTGATTGAGTGTTTCTCCTATTCGGTAAATGGCTGAGAGTGCATCGGCGGCAGTGGCTCTCCTTGCCTGCAGGCGAGGGCATTCCATTCTAGAACGGTTGTGTTTATGAAGCTTGCATGTAACTCATTTTTTTTTTGCAAAATGGTAAAAAAAATAATAATAAAAAAAATGACTAAATGGATCACCACTAAAAAACCTCAGTTGGGGAATGTGTAGCTCAAGGAACCTCTACTTAGTGTAAGAACTAAGGCGCGACCGATTAATCGGCCGGCCGATTTAATCAGCCGATATTAAAATCGGCAACAAATTCAACAGATATTTGCAGAAAAAAAGAATGAGTGGATGTTTACCGATTATATAAAGGACACTAAAGGACACTAAAGGACAAAGTATAGTAAAACGGTCAAATGTTCTGCCTGTAATTCATATCTTTACTTTTGTGTTAAGAGACAAAAAAATGAAGTTATTGTATTCATTATTTTTTAATTAAGTGTCCGATTAATCGGTTATTGGAATTTTATTCTGCCAAATGCCAAATTTATCCTACTTAAAAAAAAAATCAATGCTGGCCGGACTCTACTCAAAACCATGAATAAAGGTTTCTATAAATTCCAAGGTATTGCAAGAATTTCCGTCTCGGCTAGACAGATACGTTCCACAAAAAAATTGGTTATGTAACGGGGTACGCGAACAATGAACCGCGATATCTAGTCGGGGTCTACTGTACTGCTTTCTGCAGCCTGTGTTGGCGCTCACTGCCAGTGCAGAACTGCCTGCGGTAATTAGGGCTGACATGATGTTTATGTAACCTCCAAGCCTCACAAACCAGATGCAATTATAGGCTCCTGGTCCGTGTGACCCCCGTCCCTGTAGCGTCGCACCGCAGTCCCTCGAGTGAGCCTGGTCCTGCAGTGTCACCGACGGGGGGGAGTCGGGGGGTTGGCAGTGGTAGGGTGTGGCGGGAGTTCTCCTTTCACAGCTCCCTGCGACGGCTGCTCCCGTGGCATAATCTAAAGTGACGGGCACTTGAGCCCCCCAATTTCCGCAAGGACTCCTCGGCAGGGGGAAGCGAGGAAGCCGAGGGCCGGGGCCACAGACTTATTGTGGTCCAGTGAGAAAGAGAGAGAGAGAGAGTGGGGCGGGGGCCTCATTACAACGCTTAACTGCACTCACAGGCCCTCATTAAGCCACCACACCAGTGACTTAAATCCAAACAGACAATAAAAAGGGGCTGCCGTTTGAGTAAAAGGCCCCCATCTTGGACTCTCGGCATTGTAATGGCTACTTTATGGAGCTGTAAGGCAAACAGATATCCGTAAACACTGACGTTTTGCTACAATGGCTCAATTTGAGGGGAACATTTAAAGGGATTCCGGCGCACAGTAACGAGAGTGAGTGCGCCGTTAGACAAATGCAATAAAAGCTGAGTAGCTTTAGGTGCCTCAGTCATACAACAATATGGAGGCCGGTTGAGTGCTAGAGGGTTGAATGATGAGACATCGCAGGCACGTAATGCTGTCGGGAGACGAAATAAGAAAAGACAAAGCCCAGTTGGCTCGGGAGCAAAAGGCTTGCGATGCCAAACGATGCGCTTGATTGAGACAATTAAAGAGCAAATCAATGTTTTAGCTTCACCGAAATCCTGAGACGAGGAGAAGACTTCAAGCACAAGGGCTAAAACATGCAAAACTCAAATGTTTGCAGAGGAGATCGGGAGAGAGATTTGGAGTTATCTCTTGAAGGAACCCTTGAGATAGAGGCCGGATTTCCACTCCATCCATTTTTTTGAACTGTTTATCCTGCTCGGGGTTGCGGGAAGCTGGAGCTGATCCCAGCAGACTTTGGGCGGAAGGCTGACGACACGCTGGACTGGTTGCCAGTCAATCACAGGGCAAATATAGAGACGGACAAACATTCACACTCTCATTCAGTCACAAAGTGGGAGTTGATCTCACGCTGCCTGCAACAAAGTCAGCCATCAGTCAAAAATAAAATGAAATAAAACGGGCTTAGAACATGGAGGAAAAGCGGGCCGGATCGGTAAAATCATGGTTTATGACATAGAAACAATTCACGACAATTATATGAAGATTTTCACTATTTGTGGGTTAGCCCTATATTACAGGGCTCAACTGTAATTATATTGTTCCAAAAAAAAAACAAAAAAAAAACACAAATGCAACGCATTGCCTGTATAAGTTCCGGATGTGTTGTAGCTACCCGTTTTGCATCTATATTATTCCCAGAATGCATTGTGTGGCGCGGTTAATGAAATAATAAGGACGTTAATCCTTATCATGTGTGTTTATGTTACCAGTAATTGAATTTGTGTCGTATTTAACATGTTTATGTTGGTCTATGATTTCATTTATTTTTTATTTTTTTCAAACAAACCGTAATTTTAGATGGTGTGTAAAATAATGACATCCAGGGCAATTCCATGTACAAGTTGCATTGCTCATCTAAGAATTGCTTGTGAAATTACAAATTTATGTTTTGACTGTGGCCAGCTGATTAATTGGTTCAAGTACTATTTTATTTGTTTTTGTTTTTACCCGCGGGCCGGATGTTTGACACCACTGGCTTAGAACATATATGTCCTTATTTTTTCCTTCCCGTGTTTTTTTATTTTCTACCTATACAAAGGAGGCATACGTTAAAAGTAGGGGTGTCAGGCGATTAATTTTTTTATCGTATTTAATCGCATGACTTCAATAGTTAACTCACGATTAATCGCAAATTTTATATCCTAAATATACAATAAAACGTACAATAAAATATTTTCTTCCAAGTTTTCATACTCTTGTCAAACTCAAAAGTGGGGGGAATATTAAACTAATAAATATGGCTGTAACTTTTAGTCACTGATACAGTAATTTCATAATGATTCATAAAATTGAGTTAAAATTAAAAAGATGTACTGTACTGTAAAAAACTAGTGTGACATTGATTTGTGTTGTGTTGATTTGTGCCACGAGACGGCATAATTGCTTTTGCAAGATGTTGGTGACAGCTCAGTGCATTTTTCTTTTCATAAAACTATCTAGTCTTTAACATGAAGTAACATGTGAAATTCTGCACATTTTTTAAATTGTTAAATACAACTTGACCCCAGTCTCCACAAATTAATACATTTATTACTGCTAAATTTTGATGTTGACGTGTCTGCTACGTTGTGACTGGAATTCTCCCATTACAGGCTTTGAAAGTAAGGGGCGGTCATTAATCGTGTGTTTAAAAAAACTAAGTGGCGTTAAAGGAACTTTAAATCAACTTAAAATGAACGCACTCATTTTGACATCCCATAGCTATAATGTATTACATCTGAAAGTAAACTTTGAGAATCATTTACGTATCTTGAGGTGCCCTCGTTTTTGCAAATCAAAGTGCGCTAAACCTAGAATTTTGTCTTTTGAAGCATGCAAAGTAAATCCATCCTGAAAGGCAAATCTCACCCAAATGTAGCACTTTTTCCTCCCCTTACCGGAACACTTGCCCATAATCACTGAGGCAAAGGTAGCGTTTTATATTGTTTAAAATAACGCTGAGTGGCTGAGTGAGCTGCAATCAGCGCTTGAATGGCGTGTGATGGGCTTCGGCGGCGAGCCGGCCGAGCGGGTCCACAATTTGCAAATCGTGGCCATGAGGTTGAAGTGTAAGGAGCAGTCTCGTTCTGTCTCAACCGTCATTGACGGCACACTTACAAGCCACTCATCTGCATACATCAGCTTACACTCTGTGTGTGTGTGTGTGTGTGTGCGTGCGTGCTGCATTTTGTGCTTGTGAAGTGCTGAGTGTATTCAAGAGAAAGTCTGATGGCGTTCACTCACCAGCAGCCTTGTTGTAAGAGAGTGTAAAATCATTTATGTTTCTGGCAACTTTAACTTAATTTTCATTTAGTGGGAAAAAAATGGTGCCAAATAAATAAAGTAACTCTCTGTGGCGAAGGACAAACCAAAAATAACAATATTGTACGAGGCGACTTTTACTTCTATCAAAGTCATCTACAATAAAGACAATGAAACCCGTAGCCAAATATCCCTTTCAGGTCTTTGATACAAGACTGCTTACCAGCCTGGTTGGTGGTGATGTTGACCGAGGAGTATTGCGGCGAGTACGGGCTCTGGTCCGACACGCCGTTGACCGCCTGCACCTCGAAGGTGTACTGCGTGTGGGCCAGCAGGTCGCTGATGTACACCCGCGGCTCCGTCAGACCCAGCTGGCGGGGCAGGAACTGGACGTTGTCGCCGCAGCGCGTGCAGCCGCCGCGCCCGCCGCCGCAGCTCTTGCAGATGATGTTGAAGACCACGTCCTCGCGGCCGCCCGAATCCCGAGGGCTCATCCACTCCAGCATGACCGAGGTCTCGTTCACGCTGGAGATGACGTTTTGCGGGGCCGAAGGGACCGCTAGAGGACGTAAGAGATTTGGGAATAAGTATGAGGAGGTAAAAATAACTCTCAAAACATCAGTTTGCCGGTAAAAAAAAAAAAGTGTACTGATTTGATCAATACTACAGCTTTCAGAGGCCTTGGCTGCCAACCTCCCTCAGGATTCCCATTCACAGGATCCGATTTTCCGAGCCGGTGCCCACATTGAAGTGTTTTCTTAGCACTTTTCCCAGCTCCGCCCACACGTTGACTGGCAGGCCAAACAAATGCACAACACTGTTTATCTTTTTTTCCGGCATGTGCACCTAAGGATGGCTAATGAAGTAAACAATTTAGACTCTTCCCCCCACAGATCTCAATCGATTGGTTGTTATTTAACTTAATTTAAGAGGTGGCAATTAACACACAGCCGGCTCTGGAAGGAAAGATACATAAAGATACAGGGGAGTCCTCGAGTTACGGACAAGTTCCGTTCCTATGCTGGCGATGCAATCCCAATTTCGACTTAAGTCGGATTTCACCGTTAAAGTCGATATTTACATCAAAATACTTAACTAAGAAGAAGAAGCCGGAACAAATATTTTATGTTTCCGCACGGACATTCATTGCTGAAGCTACTGAAAACGTAAACACGGAAATGTGACGTGCCTGATGCTGGAGGTAACAACACAACTTTAAATATCTTTAAAATGGCGTGATTACTGTGGGAAATGAATGAAAAAGAAGGTGCTACGGACGAGGCACGGGCGTCGTAAAAGTCGAAATGTCGCGTACGTCGTAACTCGAGATGTTGAAAAATATTTGCTGGTTCAACTGATTTATGGGAGTGATAACCGCCGCGGTGGTCAAAACATTCCTAATTAAAATTAAACTAACCCCCAGAGGGTGCTAGAACTACACATATGAAATACAACCTTGCCTTTTTACCAGACATGCTGCTTTTAATATTGTGACATAACGACAACATCATGGCAATATTGTGATATTGCAGTTATGATAATATCCTAATATCCTAGCCCATTTGAATTCAATAAATTCTTCAGCCCTAGAAAAACAATACATGGAAAATATGAAGTACAGTAGCAAAGTGTTTGTACTGGGTGACTTCCCACCACTGGCTAAAACCCCCCCACATTAGCTTCAGCGGGTGGCTTTGGCGGGCCCCGCTTTCATCATGCCGGGGATCGTGCTGCGCAAAACGCGAATGATGTGGCGCCGCTGCTCTCGCCGGTCGACAACAGCTGCTTGATTCCCAGTGCCGGGCTTATGCAAATCCCCTTTGTTGTGGGGGCCATCATCTCGTCCTTTCAGCGCACACAGAAGGGAGCAAAGGAAACGCAACGCTACCGAAATTTTGAATGAGGATGTTTTTTTCTGCTCCTCGCTCGCTTTTGTTTTAGCGGGACCAATCCCCCTCGCACCCTCCAACCATCGACCTTCACCGTCATCCTTGCGTTCCTTCCTTTGGGCTTCAAATTCACATTCAAATTCCAAGCGGCTTCATTGGCATGACAAGAGCCGCGGTGGGCCCCAATCTCAATGCGCCGCGGCTCGGCCCGGTAACCTCTGATCGGGGCCGTGTGATGTCGAGGACAGGCCGGCCTGCCCTTGTGCGTTTCTTTGGAAGATGCGCACTATTAACTCAAAACACGTGACAGCCGCGTCTTTGAGAGAGCCCGTGTACAACATGTTCAACACTTCAATTAAGTCAGTATACACTGAACCCCCTATTGATTGTGGGGCATATGTTTTAGTGATGGGTGGAAAGACCATACCATTTTTTTTTAAAGCTTACACACGCTTTAAACAAATTAGAAACATGTTTGAACACACAAAAAATAGTTTCAGGCACCGTCGTAAACAAAAATGGGGAAATTTTTGTTGTTTTTGCAGAGAGCTGGAACAAATCAATGGCAATTGAATTGAATTGGGGCCGCGGTAGATAAACCGGTGAACCAATGTAATACATACTCGTGCAGGGCATCTGTAAGGGATCCGAGTCGGTGCGGTAGTAGCCATTGCGGCAGACGCAGTTTATGGCTCCCTCGCTGGTGGTGCGGCTGTTAATGGGACACTGCCTGCACGACTCGTCTCCCTGGGTCGGCTTGAAGAATCCAGACGTGCACGCTGAAAAGACACGAGGAGGAGCGTTAAATAGTTACTCAGTATTTACTCAGACAGATTATTTATATTTTATACTGTATATATATATATATATATATATATATATATATCCATCCATCCATCCATCCATCCATTTTCTTGACCGCTTTTCCTCTCAAGGGTCGCAGGGGGTGCTGGAGCCTATCCCAGCTGGCTTCGGGCAGTAGGCGGGGTACACCCTGAACTGGATGCCAGCCAATCGCAGGGCACACAGAGACGAACAACCACACTCACAATCACACCTAGGGACAATTTGGAGTGTTCAATTAACCTGCCATGCATGTCTTTGGAATGTGGGAGGAAACCGGAGTACCCGGTGAAAACCCACGCAAGCACGGGGAGAACATGCAAACTCCACCCAGGAAGGCCAAAGCCCGGACTCGATCTCACGTCCTCTGCACTGGGAGGCGGACGTGCTAACCAGTCAACCACCGTGCTGCCCTATATATATATATATATATATATATATATATATATATATAATTTAGATACAGTAAATGTATACACAGTAAAAAGATACGGTATATATATACATAGCTTGAAAACCTAACTTCCCGCTGTAACCTTAACCTTAGCCTTAGTTTCAAACCCTAACCCCAGCTTGCAACCTTTACTTGGAGCCTATCTTAAAACCACACTTTAAAACCCTAAGCCTGGCTTTAAACAAACACAGAGACAAAGATATGAAGAAATCTACTAGAATATTAAACGTCTAATCATGATTGATCCGAGACTTGTTTGCCGCGGACACTTTTGAAGCGATACGAAGTGAGTGAGTCGTCCAAACACAGAAGCGGTGGCTCGCCTGTGAGGCGGCTCTCAGCGCGACATGCTGTTCGTGTGAATAATTCACAGTCCCCTGCTTGCCCTATCGTGCATATGCAGTGGTTCGCTTGCTGTTCGGAGCTCTTTTAAGAGTGTCCGTGTACGTCCGAGACAGAAGACACTGACGGCAAAACCTGTACTGAAGCATCTGTACCCTACACTTCACATCTTAAAACCCCAAATTGAAACAGTAATTCTGTCTAGAAACCTTATTTTTAAATCCTAACCCTGGCTTGTAACATTAATTAGAATCCGTAACTGTGGCTTGAAACGTTATTAATAACCCTAGTTTCAAAACCTAAGCCTGACTTTGGATCAAAGACACTTGGCATGATGCTAGCCTAAAAGCATATCTGCCGAATTCATATTTGAATGTTTTTGAAAACACAAATTCAACAAATGAAAATTTTTGATTTGGATGACTGAGAATATTTTTTTTTCTTCCAGGAGAGCTCAGTATTGTTCATTCGATTTGACATCATCATTGCTCTCCTTTTTTAAAAAAAACAAATAAATTAAAAAAATTTAATAAATGTTTTTTTTATTTTTTTTAATATATATACATATATATACAGTACATATACACACATATATATATATATATATATATATATTTTTTTTTGTATGTGGGTGAGAATGTGTATGTGCGTGCGTGTGTGCGTGCATGCGTGCGAGTGTGTGTGTATTCATCAGTTCACCTAAAGCCCATTAAAAAAAATCCCATACTAATAATATAATATAATAATAAATTGCCAAATGCAGAAACATCAATGTAAGTTATCACGATGTAGTGGCTCTCGCTAACAGACAGAATTAAGTAACCTGACTGAGAATATTTTGACAGTGAGTTAAAAACAACTCCAAGAATCATGCTATGCTAACGGTGTACTACGTGCTACTTGCAGAATGTGCACCTTTCCAAGCATTCCAAGGCAGCGTGTGTTTCGCTTATCACAAATATCTTATATCCACATGAAGTCGTCTCCACTTGTCAACGCCACTAAGCAGCTTCGACATGTTTGCTTTCCGCCATGATTGATGTTCGAGTGCTCTCTTTCTCTCTCGTTATGCTCCGAGTGAAACGTGAGGCGCGAACACTCCCAGTGCCAGTCGACCATTTCGTTGAAGTCCGGGCCAAGCCGCTTGGTGGGGGAATTGCCATCAATGCCGACTTGGAAAGAAGTGGCGTAAAAGACGTGTTGACGGGCAAGAGGTCTCGGGGGAGTTTGTCGAGGGTCCACTGGTGGGAACAAAGGGGAGAGCTGGGAGAGGTCGGGAATGTCTCTGTTTGCAATTTCAGCGTCTTACTTAGGGCACAGCTGATGATGGATGTGCCGCAGCTGTGACAATCGCGACAATGAAAAGAATGCAAGGGATTAGCAAGTACAAAACTCCATGAGTCCTTTGCTACCGCAAGGATTTTTTTATATTCAAATATTCACGAGCTGCTTGGCCTGCCGCCGAGTGATGAATAGTTCCCCACCGTGCGTAAAACATCCAAGACGCTTTCTTTGTCGCCTTCCCAAGCCTCTTCTCCATTCATTTTCCAACAAATGTCATTTTTTCCCCCCCATTTAGTACTATCGTAATGTACAGACGCTCCCCTACTTACGAACTTTCGAGTTACGAACGACGGTTCATACGAACATTTCTGCGTGTACAGTATGTCGAAAAATGTTCGGAAAGAAATGCTGTAAGTTAGATTTTGTATTGCGCGTAGTGCTTCTTTCCGCCGCTAATACCGACGATTGGCGCTGTGAGAGCTCATTGGAGGCTGAGCAACGTGGCGAGGAGGAAGAAAACGCCGGTCCCCATGAAGCAGGAAATAACTTTTGAAGCCGATTCCAGCGACGACGAAGAATCTCTCATGATATAAAAATCCTCCTCTTCCTCCTCCTCCATCATCTCCTTAAGCATCGAGTACATCTTCCAAAAGTAAGTTAAACTTCATTTTATTTATCTTATTACGTACATGTACATACTGTGTGTGTGTCTTTCGCTCTCTCTCTCTAACATACGTAGTACAGTACAGTACTGTACGTATTCTCTCCATTTTATTAATTTTTTTTCAGTACAAACCAATGCAGGTTACTTGTACGAGCCTTAAACATACTTATATAAACCTTCAATATACTTATATAGGCTTTAAACATAAATTATAATACAAAATATAGCACTGAAGCAACTTACGAACAAATTCACCTTACGAACGATCGTCCGGAACGTAACTCGTTCGTAAGGTGGGGAGTGTCTGTATTGTATGGCAATTCCCAATTTCAATATCTTAACTCTTTGACTGCCAAAAACGTTAAATAACGTTTAGTAAAATCCTATGGAGGAGTGCCAAAGACGTTAAAATACGTTTTTTTCAAAACAGAGGTGAAACTAACCATTTTCTATTGTTGATTACTGAAAAACGGAATAAGGTAGAAACAAACTTTTTTTCCTGATGAAAGACGAGAGTCCAATCTTTCATTTGGCAGTATGTTTGGTAGTAAAATTATGTGTTTCCATAGTCCAAACACATAATTTTCTGTGGACCTTGAAAGATCAGTCAAAAATGCTTAAATCGGCTGGCACCCACGGCATCCCTTTTCTGAAAACGTCTGGCAGTCAAAGAGTTAATCTCAACCTAAACTGAATTTAAACCCTAAAATTAAACTCTAACTCGCACTAATCAATCTCCACATAACATAAGATTGTCAGAGTGGGCGTGAGTGGTTGAGGGATGGTGGACCCAAATGTGGGGAAGCAAGGCAGTGAGACAGGAATGAGGTGCAATATGAGGAACTTTAATGAAACATAGGGAGAAAGGACGGGTCGCCATGACTAGACAGGATGGGACCGGACTGGTCGCCATGACTGGACGGGACGTGAGTAGACTGGTTGCCATGACTGGAACGAGTATGACGTGACAGGACCCGATTTGCCTTCACTTGACTTGCTGTGGCGTGACTTGACTTGGCTTGGGCTATGGCTTCTTGGCTGTGACGAGGGCGACTTGGTCAGCTTTGGAGATGACGACTTGGTTAGCTGTGACAATGACGACTCAGTTAGCTGTGACGATGTCGACTTAGCTGTGGCGATGATGATTTGGCTGTGGCAATGACTTGGCGGTGACAAAGGCTACTTGGCTGTGACAAAGGCTACTTGGCTGTGACAAAGGCTACTTGGCTGTGACAAAGGCTACTTGGCTGTGACAAAGGCTACTTAGCAGTGACAAAGGCTACTAGGCGGTGACGAAGACTTGTCGCATGAACTTCCACACATAACATAGGCAACGCACCCACACCGACTGGACAAACACAACAGGCTATATACAACAACACTAATGAGACACACCTGGGCAAGGGAAGACACACACAGGTGGACGTGGTTAGACATAACGAGACGAGGGGAAAGACAAAACAACACACTGAACACTCGGACAACAAAGAACATGAACACCCAAAACCAGACAAAAACCCAACCCTACAGAACCGAAATGTGACAAAGATAATCCTTCATGCTTGTTCACGACATTCGGGCGTCGACTTTATGTGCTGCTGTTTTTGCTAGCAAGTGTTTTCAAATGAGCTCAGCAGTTAACTCGTTAGCGTCGGCGTGTTGCTTCGGAATCTTCCGTACAATGAATTCCTGGCGCATCAAATCCACTTAAGGAGGATGTGTGTTTTGCGTCTTGCTGCACCTCTCTGTCATCTGCTTGGAGGGCGTAAGGGGAATTTCCCCCTGGGCGTCCACATGACAGACATGAAGAGAGTCGTATGATGTCAGATGTAAGCGAGGCTGTGATTAAAACAACAGATCACAGCTTTAATTCTCCCTGAACGAGCCGGCATTTGAAGTCGCGCTGGATTCGGTTTTGTCTCGTCTAACTTTTAGAAAGCCCGAGGAATTAATTATGGGTATAAATATTCGCCCGTGACAGCTGCCCCTTTTTGTTGCAACTTCCCCTCGTAAAACTTAAGACATTGTCACGAACGCGGTTTGATTTCGCGGAGCAGACGTGCTGTCAGACCTCACAGCGACAACAATAACAGAAAAAAGAAAAAGAAAACAAGCTTTCAAGGAACATTTCAGGCTTCCTTTCAAATTGTGCTCAAATTATTCCATTCTTTGTGGTGAAAACTCAAGAAAACCTTGTTTGATTCCAAAAATATCCCCTCATTTGAATCTTAACGTCTCCCGCTTCTTGGGCCCGTCCGTGTTTTACCACTTTTAATAACACATTGCGACGCGAGGGCTTTCATTTGTGATTATTTTTTTTTACGAGACTTGCCACATGGAAACTAGACGGTGAGTCAGGGTGCAAATCACATTTTACAGCAGCTAATTTGCTCCCTTTTTGTTTCAAAGGTTTCCTGGATCTCAACCTCACACATGGGGAGATTTATGACACGGTGGAGATGAGACCTGCAGCTGCACTGTGTGTATGTGTGTGTGTAACCGGAATGGAATCACATGATGAGGAAAATTATGTGTTCTCAGAATAATTTAGTATTTATGTCGTGTAAATTTGCTAAATTGTTACCTACACTTATCACACTTAAAAAAAAAAAATTAAAATGTGAGAGACCCCACACATAACTAGAGAAAAAAAATCAACGTACTCATACTGCTCTTCTTAAATCTGTGGTTTACTCGACATACCCCCCCCCCCCCCCCAACAACAAAAAAACTGATTTCTGTATATTTAAGCCCACATTTGTTTGTTTGTTTGTTCTTAATGTGTGAGGTCTCTTACAATTAAAAAAATTGGTTGGTTGAATGTGAGTACCCCCAAGGCCACATGCCACAGTTCTTCATACCTCATTTGCCCTCACACCACCCCTGCATCAAAAGCCTCCGACCTCCCCTTTAACCAATTCCAACAAGATGGTCACAATCAAGTGTCCCTCCCCTAAAACATAATGAATACAAGGAAGAAACAAAAACGGGCAAGGGGCATGCGTGTGTGTGTGCGTGTTTCAGTGTTTGTGGGATGTTCAGGGTGTGAAAGAGAAATCTGCCGGAGGTGCGAGCTTTTGTGAATGCTGCAGGAAAAGAAAGTGTTGAAAGTGCAACATGTGTGTGTGTGTGTGTGTGTGGTTGTATTTCCCAGAATGCAGCTGCGACTGCCGCTACAGTGGGCAGCGGGCAACCTTGGGGTCTCAACAGGCTTTGTTGTCTCCTATAAAAGTGTTGCTGGAATCACTGCTGGGAAGACGAGAGGCCACTGGAAACATACACACGCACATGCATACACACCTATGGACCATTAACACCAGGGATGGGAATCAAACGATGGAGGTGGGGGGGGGCTCACTTTTTTTTGTACTGGGAATACTGGGAATAAGCAAACTAGGCAGATTCCTATTTGACTGGAAATAGACCATTTAGTTGTACTAATTTAGCTAGCCCTGACTTCTGGCCAGCACCTGCACTCTCTTCCTCTCTTGTGCAGAAATACAATTGGAGATATGCTTGGGCAATGTCTGCCATCTAGTGGTAAAGACAGTTATTACAACTTAAAAACCATTCCTGATTTAGAGTCTTGAACCTAACATGCATGTTTGTGGAAAGTGGGAGGAAGCCAAGTTACCTGCGGAAAAGCAACTGAAATTCGCAACCTTTGAGGCAGATGTGCTAGAACCCAAAGTGTTTTTTTTTTTGTGTGTGTGTTTGTTTAAAATAATGACTGATACTTTTTTTAATGTGGTTTTGGTGGAGCCCCGAGTTCTATTTCTTTCTATCATCAGCCCTCGGCCCCTGCGGAACACGAGCTCACAATGTGTGCAACACGGAATGTTTGCAACTCAATTAGGACCACGGTCCTGCTGCCTAATTAAATCAAGCTTGTGCGAAAGCCATTAAACAACTGGCATTAGCTTCACACGACACATGCACACAAATTATTTCCTTTCTCCCTTCTAGCTTTTGGTGCAGTCAGCGGCTCTGCCACTCTGCTCCCACGGATAACTCGTTTTAATTAACTGCCTGGTAGAAAATACTATTTTTGTGCTTAGGACACCCCAATGATCAATTTATTGATACACAACCTGCTTGTGTACACATCTAAAGAGAGAATGCCCACTCACTGTTTTAAAAAAAAAAAAAATGTTTTTTTAATTAATTCTTCTTAACTCATTTGCTCCCAAAAACATATAAATACATTCTATTTTAAATGTTTTAAGTGTCCCAAAGACGTATTTATACTTTTTTTTTAAAAAAATGTTTTATTTTTTATTTTTATGCTAGAGCATACAGAAGGCTTTGATGCAGCCTCTCAAATGCAAATAAAGGTTGAAGAAATGGTAGTTTTTACACAAACTACCAGCAGGTGACAGAATAGCAAAGGAGATATACCAGGGTCATATTGAAAAAAAAAAAACTTAATTACACATAATTTTAAATAGATTTGTAAATAATGATGAAACTTAGCTAATTCTAATGCTAATTGCTGCAAAACGGAAGTAGACCCCCCCCCCCCCCCCCACACACACACACACACACAATATTCTGTAGGCCTTGCAAAATCAGTCAAAATCCAGTAAAACAGCCGTGTGAAAATGGCTAGGAGTGAAATGAGTTAAGCAAAATTCAAAATGTGAGGGTCCCCACAAAAAAGGGGAAGATTAGACTAATTTGCTCTATACAGTGTACATTGCATACTCTGCATCCATGGATTTGCATATTTATAGTCCCCCTTCCCCCCCTAATTTAACTTTTCATGTATTTTGAAAAATTTGGGGGGTTAAAAAAAAGAACATGGATTTTTTTTTTGCCATTTGTGGGCCACCTCGATCCATAGTAGCACGGTCCACTATAGCAGGCTTTTTATATAGGAGACTATGTACTGTAGTTCACTTATCAGACCAATGGAAAATGTTTTTTTAAACACTACTCACGTCAATGCTGTCGTATATTTTCAATGTACCCGATCAAGCCTTCCGCAATAAATATTGAACAAATAAACCAATCGCTGTAAGACTAACGCAAGCAAAGTACTGTATGTGTTTTATTGCAAGGGAGTCAAAAATGCACAAATGTGGCCTGATTATCGGCGTGTGTGTGTGTGTGTGTGTGTATACCCCGCTTAAGTTTGTGTATGTGATGGTACGAGAAAGGTGCAAGATGAGGCGGAAGCAGCTTTTTCCCCCCTCAGCGCACATCACAATTCTTCCCTCGGCAAGCTGCATCCCCTGAGCAGCAGACGCTGTGAGTGGCAGATGAGCTGGAAATTTGGGGCACCTGGGGAATGACCCCTGAGGTTACATCATCCTCACAGGGTCCGGCCGCCTTAGCTGAACTAAATACAATCTTTCATGGGCATAGCTCATTTCGCTCCAGTACGCAGTATACATATGCAGCGCATGGCCCAAAAGTCACAACACCCTTTTTTCCTAATTTGTTGCAGGTGTTATTCGGACGGACGTGAGGTCATCAGCATTTGAGAGCTTTTTTGCAGTTTTTGTAAGCAACATTTAGGTTTCAAGCAGAGGATTATGATGTTTAACAACCTGAAGCTGGTACGAGTAAAGCTTTCTTTCGTACACTCCAAAGCATCTGCCGCATGAAGTTTTTGTTCACACAGAACTGATTGGGTTTGTGTGAACGAACGCCTGCTTGAGATCAAAGAGTTAGGGCGATGTTGGCCATTTCCAAAGATGAACCTTATAGAGATTTTGTCCTGCTGCTAACTAAATTTAGACTACATATACTCGATGAATGGGATTTGCGAAATACCAGAGACCTATAATTGGATTTGTAAATTCTAATTTTGCAAACCTTGCACAACTACTGGAGAAAAACTACTTTTGTTCAATGCTGAAAATAACCCTTTACCACATGTTCATGTTTGATAAGCTAAATAAAAATAAAAAAATAAAACAAAAGTCCATCTCCCCACCGCCCAAAGGATCATTTTCAGGGCTCAACCTTATAAAATGTAGTACAGGAGCCCAAGTAGGACCCAAGCCTCCAACATTTCGAGGGCTGATATTTACAAGGACATAATGCGATGCGGTGCCTCTTAAAGGAAATATTGGTCACGCAATAAATAACAGGTGGAAAATTATTTCCCAGCTCCCGGGCTTATTTTTTTCATTATCGGCTTAACTTTGGCTATGAATTATAGAAGTCGAGATGGCACAGGCAGACAGTTTGCAGCTTAACGTTTCGCTGTGTGTGCTACATTGCTTTGCAGTCTTGCTCTACAGGGTGACCATATCGCGCTGATCCAAATAGAAGACGATCATTCAACAAATGGCCGTAAAAATATTTACTTATATACAGTGGTGTCTTGAGATATGAGTTTTTTGAGTTACAAGCTATTGTTTGGGCTATTTTTTACTTAGACCTGTAAGGAAAAAAAGGAGTTATAATTATAACCTTGGGGCATACCCAAAAAAACTGATTTAAATCAGATTTAAAAGATGTAAGTGCATCAAATCATTCCACTTTATTGGAGAGATATGTCTTTGAAGGAAATGCCACATTTACAGTAACTTGACATGTTCATTAATATTGTAAAACAACAAGAAAGTCATTGCATCATACCCTCTTGAACTGAGCCGCACAACACGGAATTGAACCGAACAGTTCCACTTTACGTATCGAGATACCCCAATTAAGTCTTGAAAGATCAGTCAAAATACTCCGGCAACATGGGGAACAACGCTTTGAAAACAGCTGGAAAGTAAACAAGTTCATGCAACATTTTCAGGCCGCATGTGCATCTGGACACCACTTCATATGTATATTTCTGGAATAATGATGTAACCAAAATCGTAAAAATCCTTTTGCTTTGTCTAAGCACCGAGGGTTATTATACTGCACTTGACACGACACAGAACGGTCGATTAATTCATTTAATCATACGTGCAGCTACGCAAAAAAAAAAAAACAACAGCCTTTGTTCTACTTCCAGAACCTTAGCCCCTTGATAGTTCTTGAGTGAATCACTCCGATGCGGCTGCAAAGCTCTCGTGATGTTCAACAGGTCTTCAATACCACAGAGGGAAGGCATGGGTGGGAGGGGGGGTGGGGGGTGGGGGGAGCAGTATTTCCATACTGTGTGATAACTACCATCTGTCAATAGAGAGGAAAGTGAGATGAAAGCCGAGTATCAGTGGAGCCATTCATGCGGCCCTGCAATAACATCTGGAATTTTTACAGAACTCCTGCTCCCACTGGCCATGGGAGAGGGGAGAAACAAATGTGGAATGGAGAAATTACAGGCCGGGCCAGCCAACATATGCACACAGCGTTGGAAAACGAACAAGACTACAGACTTTGAGGGGGGGGAGAAGGCGGAATAATGGGTCGTTTCTTGCAGGGTGATAAATGACAGCTCCGTAGGATGTCGAGGTAGGATCAGGTGGGGTGCGGGTGGGTTGGCTTTGCAGATGTCAACCTTTGTCGCTATTCATCTCCATTTACAGCAGAGCGGGCCGGCATCCCGGATCCCCATTCTGGCATATTCCATTATTTTTAATGACAGATCATTAGCGGCGCAGGACAAATGTCACTTTATGCACATAATGGTACATAATTTGGAAATATGGCACAGTAACCTGGTCAGCTAACGAGCCTGCACGTCGCTAATGAAGTCACTCAAAACTCTTGTTACTTTGCTTACGAGAGGGGTGGGAATTAAATAATAGATAAAAATGGTCAACCGAGCCCTTTCCGTCAAATTTATGCATCATAATCCGAGAAGCAAGACATTGCCATCCTCATGGTGTGTCGTGCTGGCGCGACCAATGCGGCTTTATGCATTTAGATAATTCAATGTGTGGTGACCTCAACAGTGAAATTATGGGACAACGACATTTGAGTTCAACTTTCCATTCAACCTCGGTATGCTCTAAAAACAGTTGGGTCAAAAGTTACCCAATAATGGATCAAAAATGGACCGATCCACTTTATGGGTCAATCTGGTTGTTTTATTCAAAATGACCCCATTTTTTGACCCAATATTTATGAGTTGTTTTACACTAAAAGACCCATTTCTTGACTCAAAGTTGGGTAAATTGACCCAAGTAGAGGACCGGTCCATTTTTGACCCATAGTTGGGTTATTTTTGACCCAACTGTTTTTAGAGTGAAACTTACAAATGGAACAGCCAATTTTGCTCCTGAATTTTCCCGTCTTAGAGCTATGATTTTTCTGCCTGTCTATGAATTTCCCATCCCTTTTTACCCTTTCAGGTTCCTCCTATTCTTGCGATCGTTCAGCCGGTTTGATTCCACTTGTCTTTAAAAACATCTTGCGACCATCTTTGTAAAGACAAGCTCGTTCCCACTTGTCTTTATTTAGTCAAGGGGCTTCACCAAAACCGCTTTCCCCAGTTTCACATCTGGAAGTTGGCCAGAGTGATCACAGTTTGGAGTCAAAGCCCTCAGTCAACCTCAAGGCCTCCAACGCCCGTGTCAGAAACCGGAGACTCCACACTTTCACCGTCGTGTCACGACAAGCACACGCCATTGTACCGGTTGATGTTGGGGAAAATGAGACCCTCTCATTTATGACATGCCCGAGAGGATGTGCACTGTTTCCAGCTGAAGGAGAAGGAAAAAAAGGCTAAACGAGGAGACTCGGGTGCGATCAAATGTCAGAAGTTATTGTTGAGGCAAAGAAAAGAATGTAGGAGGACTCCGCCCGCTCCACTGCATGGGAAATGTTGATCGTCTCTCAAGGGTGCACTGACATGAACACATTTATTTATTTATTTATTTTATTTATTTGTCCACAGACACACACTTGGGTCACTTTGAGGAAATTCCAACCAGGTTCAGTTCAGATACTTCTCTTCTTTTTATTGACCTGAGCTGATCTTTTCCCCAAAGTCTGTTGGGCTCCAGGTACTATCCAGCCTAATGAGGGCTAGCGTAAGGAAAAATATCTTCAGCCTTCTGATGAGCTAAAATGCCTAATAGAGTACTGTACCAATTGGGCATACTTGCAAAGCCATTGGTGTGGTCCTTTCAAATCTATCTGCACTGTGCGGAAGAGGATTAGGGCTAATGAAGAGCGAGAGAGAGAGAGAGAGAAAAGGTTGACAGATTCTGACTTCATTCTCAGAATTCTCATTTTATTTTCAGAATTCTGACATTAAAGTGAGAATTCTGAGCTTTAATCTCAGAATTCTGACTTTAAAGTCTGACTTTACACTGACTTTAAAGTCAGAATTCTAAGATTGGTGTGGTCCTTTCAAATCTATCTGCACTGTACGGAAGAGGATTAGGGCCAGTGGCGGGGGGGGGGGAGAGAGAGAGAGAGAGAGAGAGAAAAGGTTGACAGATTCTGACTTTATTCTCAGAATTCTCACTTTATTTTCAGAATTCTGACATTAACTCTTTTACTGCCAAAGACGTTAAATGACGTTCTGCAAAAACCTACGGAGGAGCGCCAAAGACGTTAAAAGACGTCCTCCCATTTTTTTTTTTTTTTTTTTTGAAACGGGTGCTGGAAAGGCTTGCGGAGCTCTCCTGAAAGTTTTAAGCAGGTTTTTTGAGCCTAATGACTATTTTTGGCCCCTAGAGGGCAGCGATGACTCTCTTTTGACAAGATCGGGTGGGCGTCAGTAGAGGCGGAGCTAGAGCGTTGAGCAGGAGATCAGAATGGAAAACAAAGGAAAAATGGCGGCCGGTCGCGAGGAGCTAACGCCAGAGCCGTTTTTTTCAAAGACCAAAAGCATCGCTAAAAAAGCACATTGTTGATGACGATAATCATCATCGATGATGAAGATGATGGTGACTCCGTGGTTGGAAAGCATTGACGCGGCAGTAGAAGACGTTAGATGGAGCTAGATGGAGGAGGGAACGGGCAATGGCGAGCGTTTGCAAGCAGCTCTACACTTACAAGACAAAAGGCATCGACCAACGCTAAAATAGTACATTGATGACGATGATGATGAAGGTGAATCCGAGCTTGACGGCGAAATTGGAACCGCTGACGCGGCGGCTATGACGGTGTCGTAACGCGGAGCGCAACCGAGCACGCACAGGCGGACGTTCGATCGGACGACGGAGAGTGCCCAGAGTCCAATGCATATTCATCGGAGGAAGTGTGTACAGTCTGCTACTTGCTTTTTATTCCCCGGAAAAAAAGCCCGTCAAGAAAGTGTAACGTTTGCACGCAAAACGGACCAATGTGAAAGTGAAAGTAAACTGTGTGCGAGTCCTGGCGTCTCTTTGTACGCAGGAGAGCGTTACAAAAAGAAAAACTGTATTTGAAACATCCACATAATTGTAAGTAGTACCACAGTTGCACACATTTGTAAATAGTTTGCGAAATTGTTTTGTCAAATTGTTACACTGTTGAATGGAAATAAACGTATTTTGCAATCAAAAAACACTTTTTCATTGTTGGTGAAAGCGTTTTACAGAAGTAAAGCACTATTTAGGTGTTTGTGGCATCATTCATGGACAAAAATAAGTGTACAATTCACTAGAGTGCATGAAATAACATCGTTTCACAAAAAGCTCTTTTTCTCCGTTTTTTGTTTCAAAAGAGAGAATTTCGGTGAAAGTAACCATTTTCTATTGTTGATTACTGAAGAACGGAATAAGGTAGAAACAAACTTTTTTTTTCTGATGAAAGCTGAGAGTCCAATCTTTCATTTGGTAGTATGTGTGTTTCCATAGTCCAAACACAACATTTTCTGTGGACCTTGAAAGATCACTCAAAATGCTTAAATCGGCTGGCACTGGCGACAACCCGTTTTTGAAAACGTCTGGCAGTCAAAGAGTTAAAGTGAATTTTCTTTCTCTTTATTCTCAGAATTCTGACATTAAAGTGAGAATTCTGAGCTTTAATCTCAGAATTCTGACTTTAAAGTCTGACTTTACACTGACTTTAAAGTCAGAATTCTAAGATTAAAGTGATAAAGTGAGAATTCTGTGATTAAAGTCAGAATTTTAAGAATTAAGTGAGAATCCCGTCAACCCTTTTTTTCCCCTCACTTCACTGGCCCTAATACTCTTCCGTAGCACTGCAACGTACCCTTACTGCGATTTTACCCAATGGTGCCCTTTTTTCCCCCCTCAAGGACGAGTTGCTAGGGACAACGGGGGCAAGTGTCATCCCGGACAAGTTAGCTTCCCCGTGATGCTGTCATGAATAGCAGTGGAAGGAAGAAGGGGCGGACAGGGACCGGTTACCTCAGTGACCCGCGCGCAGCAGGCCGGTCCAGATTTCACTTAACGACCTCCCGGCGAGCCCCAAGTCCAAAAAAATATCATCAGTTTCCTGCTGATTCCAATCTTGCCTCCGTGTGTCAGCAGCAGCCACTATTCTGTACCCTGAATCGTATTTGTAGAAGAGGGAGGGTAATGTGGGTTTTGGTGGTAGGGTGGGATTGGAGGGTGGTTTTCTTCACAGAGTCCAATCCAAACAAAGGCAGCCCCCATTTTCGTGACTGAGACTCCCCGAGGTGCAGTCGAGCTGACGGACAGGTGGCATAAAGGCTGTATAACGTGCTGTCCAGTCAGTGGCGACAAGAAGGGGAAAAGGAGGGGGTGAGTGAAGAAGCCGTGCTTTATTCTTCATGGGTTAGTTAGGGGTATGGATGGAGGGGGGGGGGGGGGGGGGGGTTGTTAAAGAGCAGCTGGTGGTGAATTCTGTCACTTAGCCCACCAACACACATGGGAGATGTGTAAGCATGAAGACACAGGATCAACATGAATTGACAGTATCACCTTCTCCCTTTACTGCTACTTTAGTAGCGAATGGATTGCAATGCTACGATTGCGCAATGGAGATCTTGTGGTGAAGCACACAAAATGGTGACACGTCTCGATGGAGACACATTTTGTATGTTGGGGAGGAGCTACATTTGTTTAGAAGGTGATCGGTAATGGATGCTAACATTCAACGGTGACTTCTGATTGTCAGCCACAAAAAGTATAAATAACCGCTGCAGGTAAAACTAAACCAAGCCCTCACGTCCGTATATGCTGCTGCTTTGTGACCCACATGTGCTAAATGCATAAGTCATCAGCTCATGAAGTATTCAAGCTCTGCAATAGCAAAACAGCCCAAAAGGAGATTTGCGTTTCAACGCGACCCCGACGGACGAAAAAGAAAGACACGCCTCGCACGTTAAAACCCGGCCGCCTCCTCCTCCCTGCAACGTTACACCTGCTGCTATTGTTGGGAGGTGATTCATTGGAAGGCTTTAATAGATGCTATTTAGAGGCGGCACAGATTAAGTAGCTCAATTGTGGCCGTGGAGCGAGGCGCTGGCCTCAGAAATTGCGTCGCGAGTGAAGAAATGGACTAATTAGCCTTTAAATGTGTCATTGAGTCATCTAAAACACGGCATCCCTCCGCTATTCATCCGCCGTCTTCCACTACATCCTTAACCCTCAAACAGGAAGGCCTTGGCTGTCCGCTCTCCCTCCTATTTGTCCAAATCAATGGAGGCTGTTCAGCCCAGACCCAGGAGGTCAGTGCATTTAAGTACCCGGCTCACACAGGGAAGAGTGCCGGGGGGGAAGGGGGGGGGGGGAGGATGGGCAAAACCTCTGTTGCCTTGGCAACTGTGTTGCTGCTGCTGAGAGTACACCGTAGGACCTCAATCCAAATCTAGGTGTCTGAGGTGATTTGTGCCCAAAAAGAAAAGATGGCAGTCATTTCGAGGTATCGATTTAACCATGCAGTATTAACGTGAGGGACGAGCTACAGCACAGACAGAACCTCAGGGTCTGGACAAAAAAAAAAGGCACGAGAGGACATTCATGATTCATTTTGTTCCGAATTTTAATGTAAAATGGCATTTTTTCGAATAACATTTAAAGGGGAGACATTATTGAAAATTGTAGGGATGTCCCAATCACATTCTTTTGCACTTGAGTCCGAGTCCAAGTCACCTTATTTTGGTTGCCAAAGTCACTCAATACAATAACAATCTTTGTTGCCAATGTTGAAAACAAATCACTGTTTTTGTTTGCTTGCGCTTTCGACAAGTGTGCACATCAAAATAAAAGCAATGCATACATGACATTTTATTTGGACTTCATAAAGGCTGCAGAGACTATTTTCCCACGGGCCCTACCTTGCCCAGTGTCGTAAGTCTTTAAGTACATCCATGAGGCCGGTGTGTTACAAAAAAAAAAAAAAAAGAGCACCAAAC
This sequence comes from Vanacampus margaritifer, assembly GCF_051991255.1. Classification (NCBI taxonomy): domain Eukaryota; kingdom Metazoa; phylum Chordata; class Actinopteri; order Syngnathiformes; family Syngnathidae; genus Vanacampus; species Vanacampus margaritifer. The sequence continues at coordinate 5,785,850 of NC_135439.1, read as the reverse complement.
AATGACCTTTGGTCTTCATTTGAAAACCATACCAGAATTTGTATGTGAACTCCTGGTCATAATGTTATTAACACACCTGGAAACTGTTTGGGAAAAAATGCAAAATGTCTCCTTAAACACTAGTCCACCTCATCTTCTTCCTTGGCGTAACTCGCCAAAATTCCAGTATGACACATCTGACGTTTCCACAAACAGGCTCATTGTAAAAATATAGTGCCGGACTAAGAGGACATGCCCCGAGCTTCTTAGGGGTGGCTACTGTGTACTTTACTCAGGACTGCAGCATAAATCACCAAAAGAGCCTGTGTTAGGCTCACCGTGAACTGGCAATTTGCTGGAAGGAAATATTCACTCTGCTTGTTTACAGACGTAAATATGCATTGAAGTTTAAACAGTAGGCATCGACTAAATGTAAGCGCTGCAGAGGCTTGCAATGTGATGAGGAGGCTGAGGCAGATTAGTTTTGGGTTCCTGGAGTCAGAGGGATTATGGCAGGAAGGCTAGAGGGGTGTGCATGTGTGTGTGTGTGTGTGGGGGGGGGGGGGGGGGTCACGTCATTGCTACTCAGGACTGAAATCCCCATCCATTGGCAGGCTTTGGATGGAAATGCCACGTGCAAAAATTCCCGACACATGCCAAACGGAATGCCAAAATAGATGCGGGCTTTTGGGAATGTGTGAGGGTTCAAGACTCTCACACAGAGAGTAATAAAGGACATTCGATCAGGGTCTGGTACAGATAGAGAGTAAAGACAACATGAGGCTTTAAGGAGCATAAGAGAAACTGCCAGCTAGACATTTATGCTGAGACGTACGCATTTCATTCCCGTTTCTCGGGAAGAGAAATAATGTTCCTCGGCAAAATTGACCCAGGGTGTCAGAAATCCAATTAAACATTGTTTACAAACTATTTAACAACCCATTGCAAATATGAGAAATGGACTATTTTCAATGTACAGGGGGGTCTTTGGTTTATGACGTTCTAGTTCTAGTCCTTCGCTGGCGATGTAACTCAAATTTGTAATATACATGTAAATGCAGTAGTCTATCACTAACTTAACGCTCTAAATTAACACTTATTAAGTCTATTTTTATATTTTAATTTCTATAACTGTAAAATAGGTCGATTTGACCTGACATTTATTAAAATTTAAAAATATAAAATTTGAATCTCCAGATGAGAAGACATCAACATAGCTTATAACAAAGTTTTTCATTATATATATATATATATAATGAAAAATTTAATAATAAATATATATAATAATAAATAAATATAAAAAAATTTGTTTTGTTTTTTAGTAGCCTATAGTTAATTAGGCCATATATATATATATATATATATAAATTTTATATTAGTTAATTAGGCCATATATATATATATATATATATATATATACAGTATATATATATATATATATATATATATATATACAGTATATATATATATATATATATATATATATATATATATATATATATATATATATACAGTATATATATATATATATATATATATATATATATATATATATATGGCCTAATTAACTATAGGCTACTAAAAAACAAAACAAAATTTTTTTGCATTGCTGTACCTTCAAAACGGTTCAATTTGGCCCAAAAAGACATATGTCCCATTTGCAGCTCCAGATGGGAGCAGGCTTTTCTAAGATGAAGTCAACATAGCTTATAACGTGTATCAGAGATGTTGTGTCTCATCTAATTTGCATGATAAAGAGAATCTGCTCCCCAAAGCCAGAATGCTTTCATAATGACGTCAACATAAAGATGTTTGGGTTAGAGTGAGCACAAATAAAGCAATCACCATTGGAGATGCTTGGCGTCTACGCTTCATCCAGCACTGCAAAGTATTCCGCAGCACCCGGGGGACTCCGCGGAGGTCAAATACCTTCTTATCAGCACACTAACAGGTTCTGCTTGGACAGGCTCAATTAGCCGGCGCTTAGTAGTAGTCCAAGAGCGGGGCCACACTATCTGCACAAGACTCGTATCAGCAGAAGCGCACGGCGACAGAGAAGCCGGGCTCACAAAGGCCCGATTGTGCCTGTTACTTGGAAGGATGGGAAATGGGACATTTCTTTTAAGGAAGACTGAGAGGAATACAAGGAATGTGCCTCTCTGGGTGACCGACTATACGCAAGAGTAAAACAATTGCGCGCCATAATTGATTAGTAGATTAACTGATTATTACAATGAATCTGGGAAATGATCATTGGTTAATGGTGCCTTCAAGAAAGTGAGGCACATTGGAATGCATTACAGAGAGATTTTGGTCTGAAGTAGAACAGGTCCCAAAGGTAACGTTTCTTTGTGAGGATTTGTGACTGTAAATATTGAAGAGGTTTAACATTTAAAGTTGTTGGCCTTGAATATTTTTCAAGCAAAGCGCAGAGGGAAAACAACCCTTAAACCCTTTGCGGTACAGGATGATTGGTCAGGATAATATTTTAGAGACACTGATTATTTGGACTATATATAGATTTCGATAAAGGGGGGAGTGCTTAAATAAAGCCAGATGATTGGTATTTGTGTATAATAAAGCCCAACAACTCGTGGGAGATAGGCACTTAGCCCTTTGCTTCCAAAAACGTACACGTTCTATTTTAAACATTACCATCGTCCCAAAAACATATTTATGCTTTTTTTTTATGTTGTTGTTTTTTTATGCTAGAGCATACAGAAGGCTTTGATGCAGCCTCTGACCTGAAGAGGATGCTTAAAGCAATGGTAGTTATTACAAAAACGGCCAGTAGGCGGCAGCAGAGTATAAGAGATCAACCGGGGCCGTGTTGCAAAGAGCTCTTTCTCCTTCTAGATATTTACAGATTTGTGAATAATGCTAATCATTGCAAAATGGATACAGATAGAAATATAATTTTTTTCTGATGAAAGAAGTGCCTCTAATCGTTCTTTTGGTAGATTCCATGTTTTTATTGCAATAGAACCCAATATTCCGTGGGCCTTGCAAAATCAGTCAAAATCTAGTAAAACAGCCGGGAGCAAAGGGGGTTGCTTCAGTGAAAATGGCTAGGAGTGAATGAGTTAAAGACCCCTAAAATGTTTGAAATTGCCTATATAACAGATGCAACTGTAAATACTGTATATCAAAAACTATGATACCAAAATATTTTAACGATGAAAACCTGAACTTAAGGAATCATCCAAATTAGAATTTTCCATTCTCGGCAGAGGTCTACTTTACAATATGACTTATTGGACTTTATATCTTCGACATAAGTGACTTATTTGGTAAGGCAAGTCACATATGTTTTGATCCGTCCCCAACATGACATAATTCCCGGATTGCAAATTTCCTGGGTAACAAAACAGTGACCTACGCTGACGGATAATAATGTTAGTTAGAGGCATGAGTGGAATCATAGCCAGTCAGTCACTGGTGGGAAGCCCGCCTGCTGGCATCACGTACTCACAGATGGAATTAAATCTGCTTTTTGCCAAGCTTTTGGCTGGCACGTTTCCCCTGTCGCTGGCCTTTATTAGAAGCGAGGTACGATACTGTGAATGAGCCGTTGCTAATCACTCGACTACGGAGTGATCCCGTTAATCTCACAACTGGGAGAATCACACTCCAGCTCCAGTTTGTGATGAAAATGTCATTAAAGTTCTGTACACATTCACTTGGGGGCCCTCGCATGGAACATAACGTGTACTCGCTGTATGTTGTGGCGAGCCCATCATAAATATACGACTCTTGGCCCACGCTACGTAAAGACTGAGCTGTGTTGTGTCTGCTCGGCGTACACACACATCTGCTGCCTCCTGCGGCCCCCGAGACAAAAAGAGGAGCTATGTAATTGCAAGCAATCTGTCAAAAATAGGTCATCGATGCCGACGTCGCGCTCCAAATGCACTGCGTCCCCAAAATCGATACGCAGGGCGCTATATTTAGTAAGAAGGTCGCAAAGGCAGAGATATCAAGGCTGACATCCACGCATGGGCTCTGCTGGAGGTTAAGAAGGCTTATTTTAGGAGAGCGCGCCTTGTAAAATGTCTTCTCCACCGAGGGTTGCTCTAGAGGCAGATGTCCCTCATGATGTCTAAATGTCACATCCTGCTTCGAGTCAAAGTCATAATGTTCTAGAAAGTGGGGTACAGTAATCCCACGCATAATTCAAAGTTTCCTATTTACCAATTCACATATTTTCTATGGAACCTATCCACGGCTATTTGCTGAAAAAGTGAACTATTTGAGTTTTTTGCGCTACAAGAATCCAAAGTCCTGTCTAAATAGGAAAGTAGTTATTTTCAAGTCATACATCTTCACTGAGAAACAAGCTTTACATGTCGGGGGTGCCAAGACGCCCTTGGTTGTTCGTGGAAGTTACGGAGAGTATTCGCTACATGTTCGCGTGCATTTCTGGCGCATTTTTTCTGAATCATCATCTTTCAGCCAAAGCCATTTCATTTTAAGGGTAATGATGCAACCATCCATTTTGGGTGGGTGTTCTTGTGTCGCGCAAAGGAGCCACTAGAGACAAGCTTAGGTGCGGCTACTTGTTGAGCCCAATGTTTAAGAAAGGCAAGCGCAAACAGCCATGACGAAAGCAAATGCATAGACTGTATTTTCACTCATGCATGCAGCACTTCATCAGCAAGCTTCTGAATTAGACTTGTCGATCAGCATGTGGGTCTGTGTTAGTGGCACAGGCGTCATACACATCACCGAACATAAAAGTCATGATAAGTCCCATTTGAGGTCTTGTACCATAGTCTACGACACAGGAAGTCAAATATTTACCAAAAATGTACAAGAACGCAACATAAACAAAGGCTTGTCTATAACAACACTATCTGTAAAAGGGGTCAGCATTTTAACAGAGTTCCGTTCTTATGGTTGCAAAAATAATAAAATTGGTATGTTATCTGAAATGTGTCTATCAATGACCTAAAAAAAACAATTTTTTTGAGTGAAAACGTTAATTATGGCCGTACCTGAGCATGCCTTCTTGACCACGCATTCTGCTCCATTCACAAAACTCCAAACTGTACATGTTGGGACCGTAAACCGAGGACCAACCTGTTTCATGCACATGGTTTGTGCAAACAGATTGCAGAGAACACTTTTCGTCTGTGACAAATTAAGTACCTTAACCTTTTATGTTAAAAGCTAAACCTTGTTTGTACTCTACTGCCTTGCCATTACAGATGTGCGCATGCATTCTTCACATGCTTTAATGAGCATCCCCTGTCTACTCAGAGCTGTTTTTTTTTTTATCTCTACCACTTTTTTTACATTGCAAACGTTAGCGAGAGTTACCATGCGCTTTGCCAAGAGCATACCATCACGCCGTGCGGTCAGGAGGGGTTAAGAGTGATCTTTAAGGACTCTTTCTTCGATGTTTTTGCACATTCCGTCTCCCTCTGAGCTAGCAGTTGTTGTTTTTTTAAATTTATTTAAGCCATCATCACTTGTAGTTTCACAGTGGGAGAGAGGGAAAAATCCAAGACAAGAGGAAGGAGGCATCAAAACAATCTCATTAATAACCGCGACTAATGTATTCCAGGCAGCTCTTGGAGTTGCAGAGAAAAGATGTTCTTTTTAGGGAGGGGGAATCAAGCAGGGGTCCTGGTGTGTGTCCAGGCACGGCTGAATGTGCACAGACCGAAGCGTTGAGACTCTCGGTAGAGACGTTACAGCCCTGCGGTAATCCAGAACATTGGTCTCGGAAGGAAGTGAGTGTTTCCCGAGCTTCGGTGTCGGGGTTTGCTTCATGTCGGGCCCTGAGGAGTTTTGTAAATGATGTTTTGTCAAACCTGGTCGGTTCCTGACCTAAGGCACATCTCCTGATTTTTTTCCCCACAATTTAAAGCCAGTTTCCAGGTGTCTTAATAACATGTTTGTGAAACGGGGATGTTAAAAAAAAAACATTGATCAAGAATTATAGCACACTTTATTATTCCTTGCCGAGCTGAAATCAGTCCATTTAAAGGGGCAGGCGAGTGAGCGACTACATATCCTGCCCCATATACTGCCGGATCAATCGCAAGTACAGTTTTTGATACTATGACGACTGGCCCTCTCGTCATATCGCCAGTAAGTGTATGCGTTCTTGGGGGCTGGATCTCGCTGGCAAGTGTATGCGTTCTGGCCCACATTTGACGCATGTGTCGCTTCTAGAAGTTAATGCTAATCTGTGTAGCCAGCAAAACTCTATGCAGTTTGACTTAACTTTCAGTGCTGTGCAAAGCACAACTGATGCCGACATGGAACGGAATATTTTTTGGCACCCCCTATATCCGAGCCCTTTCCATTTGAATTAACGATCGCCGACATACAAGCCCCTACGCAATTTGTGTAATTTTAAGTTATGGGAGGGCAAACACTCCAGAATTTGTATACACACTATCAAAAAGTCAATTTTCCATACAAAGTCCCCTTTAATTCAGTATGTCAAATCACTGTACTGCTGAGATGCACAGGAAGTGGTTCAACTATTTTTCCACAGCGGATGAAACTGAGCAACTTTCTCATTAGCTTGATGTCTGATCTCACCTCCTCCAGCTCCACTAGACTTGGATAGAACCAGAAGATCCCTAAGGGCTTTACAGAATAAACTGTGGGAAAGCGGCTGCTAGCGGAAAGACCTCAGCATAGAGGGGGGGAGAACATCCTTCTCGCCCCAAAACCTCCGCTGCTAATACAATGTCCTGGTAGGAATATCATGAATGAATAGATAAGGATTAGCCTAGCAATTGCTGCTACGCCTTTCATCTACCAGAGTATCCTCTGGATGAACCCGCTTCTTTACACGGGATATAAGAATGGAGAGCCGTGTCGAGGCGTACCTTCTCCCTGAAAGCTTGGGAATTCCACCGGAGAGAGCGGCACAGCCTCATTAAAGACAGGAATTTATTTGCTTTGCAGTGGGCCCAGAGGGAAGCGAAAAAGTTTTAACATCCAGAAAATTCAGTAAGTAGTGCATTTATAAAGCCGAGCTGTCCCCCGCAGTGAGGGGAAACCATCGCAACCCCTCCACCACTGATCACCGCCGCTGCCACCACCCGCGCCCTCAAACAGGCTTCCACAATTAAATCAGGTCACTGGAGCCAATCTTGTTGTCCTGCTCAGCATCAAGTGCGCTTGCTCATCTTGCTCAGTGACTGAGGAAAATGAGTGCGGCCGGCACAAAGCAGCAGTGTGTGGGAATATTTGCAATTGCGAACAATAAGACAATGAATGGCTGTGTTGAGCGGATGACTTCAAAAACAAGTCGGAATCTAAAGAGGCAGAAATATTAATTTTGGTAGGAACTTGTTGGTTTTGAACAGATGGGTGAGGAAATTATTTCTTCGCATCCTTAAAGCGCAATGTTTACATTTGGATCCATCTGCTCTACGCCACTGCAAGCTACAAATCCAATCAGAAACATGATGTTGACAATGGAGCATAGTCTTAAATTGGGCTATACCAATACCAAATTTTAAACATCTTAGCCAACTTTTCAAATACGAGAGATGAGAGGGAAAAAATAACTGCTTTTTAGTGTGTGGTGTACCTGAGGTGACCAACACAGCACACCACACACATACTGTAACTACTGTAAATCTACAGCGACAATCATATATTTCGTCGCCAATCACAATCACCGAAACCGTCGCCCAGCCAAGCTCGTTGTTGACCACAAAGGATTCGTGACCAGAAATATAGAACAAATTTAACATTTAAGATTCTTGTGCGGACTGTTTTTTGAGCAGATCGGATTTGGATTTAGCGCCACCTGACAGCCGGGCTTTTGCTGACTATAAAAGTGAAGAAAAATGCTCAAATTAGGCCAAATTGTCGGTATACAATACGTGTACCACACTTAAGTTTAATATAGCGCTAATATTGGATCTCATCCGAATGTGTAGGCGTATCCTATATAGTAGCTAGAAAGTACAGTTGAAGCCCAGCAATAGCGTCCGACATCTGGAATGTGACAAGTGTATTGAACAAACAGGAAACATGGTCTCGGAAGAATATATGGAATTAGCAAAGTGTGAAGAGAAATGTGATGAGCTGTGCTATGGCGTACAATTCTGAATGGACCACTTGGCGGCCCGAGAGTCTGTCTCCAGCCCATCTGGACGTCAGCACCGAGAAGACTTTATGAAAAACCTGTCAAGAATACCAAGAACACACAAGCTCAAAGTGAGCAAAGACTCAAAATGTATCGGAGGTGTGGCTTTCATGATGAATAGAGGCTGCACTACAAACTAAGTGTTGGTGTAAGGTCCAGACAGACAGCCAGGCTGGATCAAAACCAATGTGGGTTATGATCCAGCAGTGCCGCTTAAAAATGGGATGACAGGTGTAGAATGAAAACAATCTGTTGGGCAGAGAATCTGCAAATCTAATCAACATGATTTATCGTAAGATAAACGGGACCATTCAAGTTCTGGGCATTTCAAACTTCCGAGCTCAGGTGAAAGACAAAAACAGCTCACACTGCTGTTGAAAAGTTGAAGTGGTTTTGAAACCATGAACCTTTAGGTCCATTGTTTACCTTGAAACGTCAATGATTGAATCGGCGAAATAAGGCATTACAATAAACACAACCTCGTTCACGCCGGGGTCGTTCTTCTTTATATATGTGTGTGAAACTGAAAGCTTATGTATTTTTTCTTGCCTTGTGTCAGAGCGAAGATAATTTACACTGCAAGGCGGAAGCTCCGCCTCCGCGCCCTCGACCATCCTATAACAAAGTAATAATAGTTTTTTACTTCGTTTTTTTACTGGCAAAAAGTCCCAAAAACATTTTATTTACATCAAAAAAAGAACGAGCTACAGTTGGTGTGTTATTTAATTATTTCTAACACATCCTTCATTCAAATTCAGCATAACTTTGTGACCTTTCATCCACACACCTTCAGCCAATTATAGATGCAAACAGCAAGAAGGCCTGTTGTTTGAACAAACACGGAAACAGCTCTTGTCAATAGCGGTGTGATTACATATAAAGTCAATATATTTTGCGTAGATAGGGACAAATCTGATCAGCTACATAGTATCCCCTTTCTACAGGCAAAGTAGGACTAAATGGCTCAGGGTTTAGGAACTTTATTCGTAAAATTAGTTTTGGTTGGAGGAGATCTGTTTTCGGGTAGCCAAATTTCTGACACATCAAGAATTCATCCGATCGAAAGTCGCCAATTGATCCTCGTTACCGCCACAACGCCGCATAACAAATACGTCTTGAAATTGTCACTGATTAAAAAGTGAGGCGGCCAACTTGCAATTGCGCTTGAAACTTTATTGGCGCCTTGTACGCTCGGCTTTACTCGGGAGGCTTTCCGACTTAACTGTTCCTCCCCATCTTTGATCCAGACACATGCTTTATCAATCAGCCTCCCTGAGTCGACAGGGAGGCATGAATTCTTCAACCAGACCAGAGTCCCGGACCTCTGAGAGGGTAAACGGGGATGTTTGGACTAAATCCCGGCTGTGTTGCAGATGCGCATATGGAATTGAACAGTTGTCATGATGACCTGTCCAAGTTACGCCAAGCAGAACCATCAGTTCCCTGACTTGTCACTTTGCTTTTCTCCCCTTCGTAAACACCAGCCAGACTGTCCGATTTTATCAAGCGTCCCGGTTCTCGGGTCCAGAAGGAGATATGGCGTCCAGAGTAGACCAGGGGCCCCATGAGGAGCTTCTTGGGCAAACAAGATGAGTGATCACGTGTAAAAGGATGTGCTCTTGCAACCTGAGATGTAAAAGATGGTGCGGGGATAACGTGCGACTAGGAGGGCGAGCCTTGCTCTGCTTTATGGAGCAGAACACGACATTTGTGTGCGGGAACATGTGGAAGACGTTAAGGGGGGGGGCTTAACGGGCCGTGATCTTTCAGGCTGGGGAGGGCGGGCGCGATTCTCGGGGACGACAGGCCACGTTATCACATCAACGCATGATGGATGGTCCGTGAAACGCAGCATGATGAAGTATACGTGCACGGGTATAAAACGTTACGGTGCACATAGTCGAGCTGCATATGGCGGCGCCCATGTGCACCGCAAAGGGATTTTCGGCACTCACTTTAAGTTAAAGGATTGGCCTTTCCGTCTTCTATTATTCTCGCGTGCTGTCAAGCTCAGTATGGATGTGTGCAGGATGCAGAACAGACAGTGAAAGACTGACGGACAGAAAAGAAAGAAAGGGGAAAAAAAACACCTGGCCATGCTGAAATCTCATCAGAGACGAGAGAAAGAAGGCTAGGGAATTATTCCTGGGGAATCTGTAGACACAAGGACATGGCTAAATGCTTCGCCTGCTGTCACTTCAGCGTCCGATGACACTGTTCTTAACTCTATCATGTCACCAAAAAGATGCGGAACCAAAGCTGATTGCCTTTTCTGGCGTTTTAGAGAGAAACACTGTCGCTGATGAACATCTGCTTAGGCACTTCTTTTGATTCTTCACATGGAACGGAACAACTGCAAACAGCAGCTGAAGCGTCGATAATGTCACCATAACGCAATGCTGTGAAAAGTAGAGGTGTTCTACTTCGAGACTGGCATGACGTCCATCCATTTTCTATTGCGCGTGTCCTCGTTAGGGTCACAGGGCCACAAACTCCACACAGGATGACCTGATCAAGATTCAAAGCCAAGTGCAAAAACTGTCTGTGAACGTCTTGGCAATCTTTTGTAACATTTTATGAACCTTGATGTAAACCCAAAATTTGTTACGTTGGCAAGCATTATACCAGACACCAGTTTTAATAGCCTTCAGTTTTGTAAAAAAATAAAATAAAAAAATAAAAAAAAAGTCAGATGCCAATATTCGTCAAAATGTCAAATATCGGCACTGATAATCGACCTGGCCAACAATCGGTCTGTCCCTACCCAGGACCCTTCGACTGTGAAGCAGACCACAGCGTGCCACCACTGGCATGGCGAACCATTTATTGTTTGGTGCAGGAACAATTTTAGGTCAAATTAACAAAAATTGAGTTTTTAATTTGCATGTTGACAAACTATCTTAAATAGTATTATTTCCAAAAAAGACACCATAAACTTTGATGCATGGCGCCCGAGTGAGCTTCAGACCATCAGATTCTGCTGCTTTTCTGTTGCAGCTTTCCTAATGTTTGCCTTTAGCTTGTGAGACAAGTGTCGTTTTGTTTGTGTAAATAAAGCTTTAACTTTTGGGATGAAATGCTATAACCACTACTCTCTGCCATCAATAAACTAACATATTAAAGTTACTGTACAAGCTGTGATGAACAAGCCCAAGATTTGCTGGGCCAGAATTAGATCCCAAATGTACATATTTACCCAGGAAGAGATTTGTTGCATCAATCCAGATAATCCAAATATCAAATAATCCTACTGTATCTTCCAATTTCGAGAAGATGTCAGACTCTCATCTCTCTTTCTCTTTTCTGTGTTGGAATGAGAGCAACAACACCTGCACTCCAACAGTAAGGCAGCGAGGTCACACACTCACCAACGATCTGAATACAAACACTGGCTGGCAGATGGTGCGCGAAACCATCAGCAGCCAGGCTGAATGTTGTTGTTGCCATCAAGATATGCACGTACACTGGATGGAAGGCTACCAGTTAAAAGGATGTTGACAAGAGAGGATCAAATCAGTCCTCTCCCATGAGTGTGTTTGTTTTACCAACCTGAACAATTGCAATTTGTCGCAAAGTGCTCATACGCAATTTCACCAATCACACATACTGCACATGCACTCAAGAGCTCATCTCGTTTAATTTTGGGATAGTATTTTAAAAATCAGGTGCACATGTTAAATCGCTCATCTCATTCGCGTGATACAATGTATAAAAACCAAAGCACAAAGCAAGCTAAAGGGTTTTAAAAACGAAATGTATTTAGAGAGCATCGTCAGAATGGGCAAAAGGTCAAAGTGATTAGCGTAATGGCTAGTTTTACTTTCAATCATTTGTTTGTATTTGTTCAAATTATTGCCTTACATGAAACCATGGTGCCAAAAAGGTTGGGGACGACTGTTTTTAAACATTAGAATAAGCAGAGGAATTTGTCTCTTTCGTCTTTGTTGGCGCGGTGGCATAAAAAGTCCTGAAGGGCGTGTTTCATTTGCATTTTGCCATCTCGCAGCACAAAAGACAATCATCCAGTCATCAGCGTGGTTACCTCCCAACCCCCATAAGTCCTCCATGTGCGCTGTTAGTCGATTAGAGGCGCCATTATAAGACAGCGGCACCCGGGGAAATAAAGGCAGCGGTGTGGAATCGCAAAGGCTGCCGCGTTGATTCATTCCTTTAAATCTTCTCCAGACGGCGCGATTTATATAATTGGGATTCCGGCGGCAAATTAGAGGCGCTTATTAAGAGCCTTCACCTCCTCTTTTACGCTATTAACATGTTCAATCCAAACGGCAATTTTACACGCCGATGCATTGACTGTCTTCCTCATGTTCTTATCAGCGTCAAATCTATGCATTGATATACTTCGATTATTTTTTTTACTAATATCAACATTTCTAGAACTCCCTTAGAAACACCTTAAGTTTCTAAAAATCTATGTGCAATTTTGACATCCATGCAAGCTGGTTGCACATGTATGACGGCGCATATATATATATATATATATATATATATATATATATATATATATATACACACACGTCGTATACATGTAAGTAGACTGTAAAAAAAAAAATGGATACAGCCATTAAATCAGAAGTGGGTACTTTGATTTGCAGTACAAATCCAAGTTATGAGGATTATCTCATTTCACAGATGAGAAATGAGTGATTTTGCGGGCACTTCTCCAATGTTTACTTCTTCCGAGGAAGATGATCTTGAATCTCGGCCATACGGTGAGCCACACGCTTAGTGGCACTCTCACTCTCGAGACCCTTGAATTCACAATGGCAGCGACTGGAGATACTCAGATTACAGTAGAAAAGCACACATGGGCATTGTTAAATTTGCAATTCCCTCCATGAACATGGCTGGCTTTGTACCGGCGTGCAGGCAACGTTGTTGGTTCTAGAGAGAGCGAGAGAGAGAGAGGGAGAGGCGAGGGCAAACACAAGCCCATGTGTCTATGCAATGCACCGTCCCCTGGAGGCTGGTGGGGGAAATCAGATCTCCTTTTTTCAGGGCCATCTTCGCCCCTGAAAGCCGCCGCTGTGGTTCCTCCACTCCGAGAAGGAAATCTAATCTCACTTGTAAGGCAATCACTGAGGGAAGGTCCCAGCAATTTGTTGTAAGCACCCCACCTTGTATATCAATGTTTTGACAGATTTCCTGACAACATAATTATTTGCCGGGGATCCAGCCGAGACTTTAATTGTAACACCCATAATTGTACGTTAAGCTGCGGGAATGTCAGGACAAAGCGCCGGCTGCTAGGGTTATAAATATTACTGTACAAATAGTCACTTTCATCTGGGCCGCTTTGTGCGGTCGCTGCGGCTCCGTAATCCGGCTATGAAAGAGGATCTCTTCGGAGCCCCGTGAGGGCACCTCTCTCAAATCAATTCATTATGCCGCAATATTCGGCACATCTCGCATGGATCAATTCATTACGCAGAACGCTGCGGTTCGAGAGGCGGCGGCCCACCGCAGTTTGAAGCAGCGAGATCGGCTTTCGGGATGTCGGGGAAGACGGTGTGGAGTGCGGCGAACACAAGAAATAACAGGGAACACTTAGCACTTGAGCGCCATCCTGGCAGAAGCGCTCTGCCGAGGCTCATGACTTTTGTATAAAGGCATTACATCCATCTTTGCTCAGGCTGGCCGCACTCGCAGATAATGCATTTTTTCTCATGAAGCTTTAATCAAATGGGCCGTTATGTGAGTGCGAAGACAGGGCGACGGTGAGGATGGTCAATGAACGTTGGTGTAAGGGATATCTGTCTCGAGTGGTGTCGGTTTGCTTAACGTACACGCATGAGTGAACAGCATCCCTGGATGTCTTATGTTTGACTTCTGAGGGGTCCCTGCAAATACATGAAAAGGAAAAAAATCTAATGAAAAATATCTAATAAACCCAAAGCATACTTTATTGTTATATATTGTGCACATGAAATGGAATTCAGGTCTAATTTGAGCCAGATCCACTTTCAGCAGAGTGTCTGAATTGGCATTTTCTGGTCTGTCACCTTTTGCGGGGTCCACACATAGCGATAAATGGGCCAAATTGGAGCATATTGTCAGCAAAACATCTGATTATTGGATGTCTTTAACTCATTTGCTCACAAAAACGTAAACATACGGCCTGTTTTAAATATTACCATGCTCCCAAAGAAGTATTTATACGTTTTTTATGGGGAGGGTTTATGCTAAAGCATACAGAACTTTGATGCAGCCTCTGAACTGAAAAGAATGTTTGTGGCAATAGTAGATATTACAAAAACGGCCAACAGGTGGCAGCAGAGTATAAGAGATCAACCAGGGCCGTGTTGCAAAAAAGCTCTTTCCCCTTCTGGATATTTACAGATTTGTGAATAATGATGAAACTTATCTATATTACTGCAAAATGGAAGCAGATAGAAATATACTTTTTTTCTGACGAAAGAAGAGACGCTAATCTTTCTTTTGGTAAGTTCCATGTTTTTATAGCAATAGAACACAATATTCTGTGGGCCTTGCAAAATCAGTCAAAATCCAGTAAAACAGCCCGGAGCGAAGGGGGTTGCTTCAGTGAAAATGGCTGGGAGTGAATGAGTTAAAAAGATTATCCTGAGCCATTTTGCTGTATAAGATATTTCCTTCTCAATCTGCTAGATCAACGATGAAGGCCGACAAATGTTAAAGGTGCTCAATTATTACGATGGTATTGGTATTTGACTTTGAACTCTGAGCGCAGCTTCAAACAATCATATTATGCTGGGCTTGCATCAAATACATATTTTCTCATAAACCCAAGTGCACTTAAGTACTTTGCTCCCATGTACCAAAAAAACGAATTCTGGCTGAATTCGAACCATATGTTGATGTGTGTGTGTAGTGTGCTGTTTGGGCATCTCTAATACACAATACAGTTTACACCAAGTACACCAGTTAACAGTTACACAGTGCAGTAAGCCCACACTAATTTCTAGAGAAAGGCGAGTACCGTTTCCAGGCACTGGTATAGGGTTGATTTCGACCTTATTTCAAGATATCGAGTTCTCACAAATGCTGCCAATTTCAGTCACTGATAATTATGGCGCCCTCTTGTGGCCATTCAACAATCAAGAAGAAAACAATTTCTAAAGTCACTTTAGAACTTAATTCTCTATTGCAAAGTGACTATTCTGCCTTTTGCCCAAAAATATACGAAATATTTTAAATTATCATTCATTGAAGTATCAGTCTGGAAAAAAAGTGGTATCTAACATCCATTCTTATTTGCATGTCATCTGAGAGGTCTCTCACATTCAAATAATCTGTATGTGTGTAACCCGTTTGAATGTGGACTCCGCTGATGTTTCGGCATGTTCAGCACCGCGAGGATATGAAATTGGATCGTGTTGTCTCTGCTGAGCGGAAAACAATTACTTGTATAATCCAATTTAGCACTAAAAGAGCAGCGTGACGAAACGCAACCCCAGAGACGTTGAAATCCGCAACATGGAGTGACTTACACGGAGGTCACAAAAACAAGCAGACTGGCGTAATTACGCTGGGTTGCCGACTCATTGCGGCAGAGCAGATTGAGTATCCTCATGTGTGCCCGGTATTGGCCTGTGCTCCTTGAAAAGCTTGTCCCTGTTAGCATAGCAGTCAGAATGATTACACACTTTGGTGGAGCTACTGCTATAAATCAACTATGACACTAAATTGTGTGTTATTCAAGTACTATGGGTGTTACGGTAAAATCTTAAACTCATGGTTTAGTACCTTGGATTAGAGGTCACGGTTCAGCTCATGTTCCTTACAGTAAGAGAAGAAAATGGAAAACATGAATTTTTTGGGGGGCGTGTAAATGACATCAGATTTAAGGACTTTTTCAATGAAATATTTAAATGTTAATGATATAATGGCTTCATTTTTTTTCTTTTTTGGAAAGTACAACACCGAGAGTTTGAACAATGTCATAATAATTCCAACTAATGTCGAAAGCATATTTCTAGCCACGATGACCACTGGACAGAGGCTAAGATACACTGTAGACTCTAAAAAGAGTTAGGTAGAAATAATCCATATTGGGTCACAAAGGGGCCAACGCAACTTTTTGGGTCATTCAATTGACTCAAAATGTTGGGTCAACCCAAAAACTGGGTTGCCTTGTGGGTTATTAATTTAGTTTGACCTAACTTTTTGGGGTAAATAACTGAAAAAGTTCATTTGTGACACAATTCAATTGGGTTATTCAATTAACCTAAAACATTGGGTCAAATAAATAACCCACAAAACAATCCCAAAAATTTGGTTGTTTTGTGGGTTATTAATTTAATCGGACACAAGTTTTTCAGTTAAGTAACTCAAAAAGTTGGGTCAGTCCACTTCAATCAATCAGATTATTCAATTAACCCAAAGCAACTCAAAAAATTGGATTGCTTTGTGGGTTATTAATGTAATTTAACTAAAAAAATGTGTTGGTCCATTCTTGACAAAATTTTAGTTATTTTTATAAATGGATTTGTTTACAGAGTCTTTCTACAGCACAAGGGAGTTGAACTTCTTGTGCCTTACCTTACATGTTCCACATGGGAACCCGTAAAAGTCTGTCCCATACTCAACATTCGTTACAAACAAAAACAAAACTACCGTTTAATCAAGGACTGACGTGTTTACACGTCGCTTAAAAGGTCTTGTTTGCTTTTCTTTACCAAAAGTTGTGGTTCTACGTGAGGCTGAAGCCATCACATTTCCCCTCCCAGTAACTACAAACACGCATACACACGCACACAAACACGTTGAGAGATGTGTTGTAATTACAGGGCAGGAACACAGTCATCGTGAGTGCAGGTGGGAGGTTTGTCAAGATGGGCGGGATGCGTGCGGGTGACATGCCGTCATGCTGTTTCCAGCCAGCAAGGCTTCACGTCGCATTAAACAGCCACCCGCCGCCACCCGCCTCGGTGCGGACAGCATAAGACGCAGAGTAGAGCGCACCGACGTTTTGGAACGTCCAATCAATGTGCCTGTGAGAGGGCTTCCAGTTGGGAAGGGCAAATAAAGGCCATTTGAAAAAGTAGCGTCTTTGTCCGAGTGGATGAAGGGAGATGAGCACACATTATTTCTACTAATGTACTACCTGTGTGGGTTTGTACAATAGCTAGGGTGCAAACGATTTTTTTTTTTTTGCACTGGCAGTGTATTGATACTTGTTTTTTGTTCATGTTCCTTTCTATATTATTTTTCTTTATTTGGCTAGATTAGATTCGAGTGATATGCGTGTGTGGTCCAATTTGAACGGCCACGTGCGTCACCAAATATGGCTTGGTTGACCAAAATTCAAATTCAAACCCATTTCAGATCAGCATATTGGCGCGTAAAGTCAAACATTCCGTTCGGTGAAATAAAGAGTCTGTGGTAAAGATTTTTATATTGAGTGCATAAATGAAATGGTGCAAAGCCACTTTCCACCAAATGGTTCAGTTCAATTCAGTTTGGAAGGATAAAATCCTGATCTGGGTTGTGTTTTGCAGCGGTCAGGATGTTTTTGGGGATACTGACAACTTAAATAGCACAACACAATAACATAAACGGACAACAATATACACGACATCCAGAATTCGGTTTACTTTCTTGGCGTGAAATAAATCTTCCCAATCCCAACAAACCAACAAACAGACTGGAGCATGAGTCTATCTCCACCCCTTTGGGCACCCTAAATTTTCTTCTTTTTTTTTTTTTTTGTATGTGGGTGAGTATGTGTATGTGCGTGTGTGCGTGCGTGCGAGTGTGTGTATTCATTAGTTCACCTAAAACCTATTAAAAAATCCCATACCGTTCACCTAAACCGAACACTTCCAGCCAGAGTCGTGAGGCCGTCAAGAGACCCGAGGAAGGACCAAAGAAAGTTTTCTTGATAACCCAATAGATGGGTACCAATAATGGGCAGTACACCTCTAAAACTACCAGACAGTGAAAATGGGCTTGAAAAGGGAGCAAAAAAAAGACGTACCTCGACACACGGTCCCGTTCTGCGCCGCCTCGTTCCCAGCCTTGCACATGCAGCGTCCGATGGGTACCATCCATTCCCCGTCACCGTTGCAATACAGCTTAATGGGCACGTCCACCTCCTCCGCGTTAGGGATGCAAACCCCCCGCGCCGCCACCAACGAGGTGCTCTCCGCGCCTGACAGGGTCTCCTGGAAGAGTGCCCCGTTGGTGATGATGCGAGCGCACTTCCGGTAGAAGACGCGGACGGCGATGAGCGACATGCAGCCGCCGTAGTCCTGGAAGGCCAGGTAGAAGCCGTTTCTCGACACGGGGCCGAAGCTGCGGACCTCGGTGTTGATCTTCATCACCCTGCCGCCGAGGTCCACCTGGGAGAAGCTCTCGTCGGCCGCGATGGTGTCCACCTTGATCCAGGGGTTCTCCATCCAGGCCGGCGAGGTCCTGGTGGCCGTGTCAGCGTCCGACTCGTAGTAGTAGAGATTGAAGGTCTCTTTGCAGGAGCCGGGAACGTTGGGGATGCTGCTGCAGTCCCTCACAGAGAACTTCATCTCCACGTGAATCCTCTGCGCGCCGCGCCGCCGGATGTACTTGGTGCGCACCCAGTTGTTCTGGTTGTTGTCGAAAACGTTGCACACCTGGTAGGTCCGAATGGTGTTCATGTTTTCGTCGTAACCGCTCACCTCCTCCCACTGTCGGAGAGACGAAATGGCAACTTTAGCTTGTTTTCTCTTGAGTTCCGGCTAACACAAATTATTTTAACAGTTTTTAACCATCTCAATTTCTTAGGGTTGTTTATTGACGATGGTGATAGACAGAACATCAGTCCAAAGTATAAAAGGTATAACATGCTTTTTTTTTTTCAAGTGAAAGAAGTATTAGTTCCTAAATTCTGGCTCCCACAGATTGACTGCTGCCCATGGCCATTCCTTTTAACAGTCTCAAACATTTATGGTTGCTTATTGACTTTTGTATTAGACAGGAATATCAGTCAAAAATCTAAAAATGATCAAATTATGTTTTATGAGTATTGAGTAAGTATGTATTTGATCCCCAACAAAATAACCAGAATTCTGGCTCTCACAGTTCGGCGCGTGTCCATGGACATTCTTTGTCACAGTTTCAAGAGTTCTCGAATGTCTCTCATTTTTATGGTTGCATATGAATGATAGTAAAAAGACAGAATTTTAGTCTAAAAATGCATAAAAACTCACTGGATAAAGGTTTAAAAACTGTATTGGTCGAAATAAGTATTTGATTCCCAACAACTTGGTCAGAATTTTGGATCCTTTTTTGGATTTTTTATTTTTGGATCCTTTGCATTGGTGTTTTTTAGACTAACATTATACTATAATACTACATTATTATTATTATTACCACAATCCATTCAAACTATATGCTGTTAAAACTGTTGAAGCTTTTACAAAGAAAAATTGAGAATGGGTGCGAGCCAAAATTTGTTGCGTATCAAATAGATTTTAGCATTTTTATGCGTTTGCGACTGATATTCTCTTTTCATGCCATTTCTTTGTAATTGAGCAAACAAATTCAACAAATTCAGCAGGAAGAGACCAAATAATTACAACCCCCGCTGTACATAAACAGCACATGTGCAATGCCAGTGTAAAGACGTATAAAGGTCGACATGGTTCTCATTATGAACACAGTAATAAACCTCCGCCAATGTCTGTTTTCTACCAATAATGTGTTTGTTGCCGCGCACGCTTTGAAAAGTGTAATTATCGGCGCGTAATCAGCTCAAGGCGACGTTGTGATTAAATTGATTACACGGTGCAAAGAAACATCACATCTCTACGTCGGCCCAAAGAGGAACAAAATGAGAACCAGCTTTTTTCTCAGCATGTGCTTTCGGAGCCCGGAGGTCTTGTTGGCACGCTAGCCCAGTTTGCGCATCTTTGAACCTTGCACCCATTAATGTGATCAAGCTGATAAGGTCATTTTCAACACCGAATATATAAAGAAGAAAACAAGGGGAAGCGTGAGGACCTCTGCCATTGCTAAACAACTACAGATACTGCAGCTTCCTTAGCATATCGCAAAGCATATTAGTGTTTGTTGACTATGTATTTAAGATATCCAGATTATGCAGTAATCAATTTTATTGTGTATAATTGTGGGAATGCTGAAGCATTCATATATTATTATGATTTTTAACTCCCACATATACACCGTTCAAATTTCAACTTGCTTCAAAAATTCCCGCCTCCCGAGGTATATATCGTCTGATTTCACATTACTTAGAGTATTCACACAATTTAACGTTAAATATGATTTGTTTTTCACATTCATTTTCAATGGGACAGACATTGAAATTGAAAAAAAAAAGTATTACTTTCCACGCCTACTTCCATACATAAAATTTATCATCATTACCACGTGTCTGATACTGGTAAAGTGCAATGTCTAGTAACCAGGAAGTTGAGGGTTTGAATCCCACCTTTGACAGTGCATTGCAACTATCCAAAGAAATGGATTATAATTTCCGATTGTAGTTTAAGTTTTCTTTTTCATTCATTTGTCATTTAACTACAATTAAAAATGTGTAATTCTCACATCATTTATCTTTCATTCTACTTCATAAGCACATGCACTCAAATCTTATCATTCATTAATAGGATTCAGCTTTTCAGCATTCCCACGCAATCTTTGCAGAAAAATTGCACTTTGTCTATTACCTTAACTTAATGTATTATTGCTGTTATTAATATAGTCGAATATAAGTCATACAGTTAAATCAGCCAATCTTTTATACCTCTTGCTCTCATTCAAGTTGCAGGTGATCCGGAGTCTATGCCAACTGACTTAAGTTGAGAGAAGCGGGATCCACCCTGGATTAGTTGCATAGGGCAAATCAATAAATCCATTTTCGATAATTATCCATGATCATGTCGTGCTGCACATATTATTACAAATATGGTAAATATGGTGTGCGATCAAACATTGTAAGTAAAAAAAAGTGTGATAGAGCACCATCTACGTTGATTGCATCATCCACATGGATAGGGTTGGTCAGAATTCTGATATTTTAAATTCACATACTACAATAGAAACTAAACCTCTTTGATTGTTTTTTTTTTTAATTCATCTGTTATTAATGTAAGCATCTAACAGAACCACTCACTGCTTTGTGTTACACTGCACAGTAACTGTAAGTGTAATGCAGTGTCAACAAAAGGTATTCTATTTATGTATCTATAAAAGAACAATACAAGACAGATGGCCAGTTAATTTATATTTCTACTTGCTGTTAAGTTTTTAGCCGAGTAAATCTGCGCTGATGTCAAGATCCGTGTCCCGCCCATGCACAAACATCGGCGGAAATGTGTTGAGTATATTTCAGGGCTACTTAAAGATGAAGCTCAACCTCCCACTTCATCTTTTACGCAAGGCGGAGTTAACGGCGTGTATCATTTTTGCCCTTGTTGGGGAAGGACTGTGATTTGTTGCATTGGGCGGTGAAGTTGTCAGACGGAGGTTCCTAATTATAGTTCCATCGATGCTCTTTTTTCAATCAAAGTGTTCACTGAAGCTGCAGTGTGAGTTTACCCTCCTGTTATTTTGCAGGTCAAATTGAGACATTGGAAAATTAGATTTTTTTTTCTTCTTCTTTTTTTGGTGTATGACTTTTTATGATTGCTTTGATAAATGTAAGCAACATTTAAAAAAATAAATAAATAAATGGGAAGAGGACCTGAAATAATAATAGCATATTATCGCTTCTCCCTTTTCTTATCTAACTCTTTGACTGCCAAAAACGTTAAGTAAAATCCTATGGAGGAGTGCCAAAGACGTTAAAAGACGTTTATTTCAAAACAGAGGTGAAACTAACCATTTTCTACTGTTGATTACTGAAGAATGGAATAAGGTAGAAACAAACTTTTTTTTTCTGATGAAAGATGAGAGTCCAATCTTTCATTTGGTAGTAGGTGTGTTTCCATAGTCCAAACACATAATTTTCTATGGACCTTGAAAGATCAGTCAAAATGCTTAAATCGGCTGGCACCCACGGCATCCCTTTTCTGAAAACGTCTGGCAGTCAAAGAGATAAGAAATTGGGGCGCTGCCACATGACCCGTCGGTCCTTCCGTCCTCCCTCTGTCAGTTGTTACAGCCTTTAAAATGAATTTTGTAACTCTGTACTCGTGACGTGTGCAATGACAATAAAAATCAATTCATATCACTATTGCAGTTTCTTTGTTTTCCAATATTTAAACAGTCTTTTGTTAATTTATTTTATTCAAAGAGACACAACATATTGATTGAAACTGTTATTTATTTATTTTTGTTTCTTTGTAAGACTGTTGGGCAATCAAACACATCCGGGTCAAATTGACCCATGAACATTACTGCTGTTTTCGAGAAATGTAAACAGAAGGGTGAATAATGAGAGAGAGAGAGAGAGAGAGAGAGAGAGAGAGAGAGAGAGAGAGAGAGAGAAAAACAATAATTATTAAGTGGTGTTTTTTTTAGTTTGTATGACCTTTGGGAAATCAGACATGCTTCGGGTCAAATTGACCCAGGAACAGTTTTGGGCGTTCTGAGAAACCAACCAAACAGGAGCAATAATAATGATATGGAAAGATATTCATTAGGATCCCCCCCAATTTGTGACACTTTTAGAATTGGGATGTTTTTTTCTCTGACTGGTTTATATAATTAAACATGGTCTGGGTCAATTTGACCCAAGAATATTACTGTTGTTCCTGAGAAACAGACATAAAATGAAGTTTAATAATGAGATATAAACAATGTTTATTGCGATTTCTGTCTCTTTTGGATAATTGGGACCTTGTTTCATTTCTGAGACTTTAGGATAATTAAATTTACCGCAGGGTCAAATTGACCCAGTGATACTAATATAAATCAACACAAAAGGGTTAATAATGAGCAAAAAAACTAAACTATGTGCATTAGTAGGATTGTTTTAGTTAATGACACTAGTCAGATTAACCCAGTAGCATTACAAATGTTAAAAGGAATGTGAAAAAGGGATTATTTTTTTTCATGATGGCGTGCAGATGAAACACTTTGGCGCTCCGCCGTCAGCCAGTATTAATGTTTATCAATGCGTTTGCTTTAATTGGAGAAACTATAGTCATACTGTAATTCCTCCCGAAGACGCTGAACTTGAAGTCAGTGTGCTTTACATCACAGTCAGGGTGGGGAAAAATGGGTCAAACGTGCCCAGAATCAACTTTCATAGTACACATTGTATTTATTTATTATTTAGTGTCTCATCAGTTCTGAAAATTAGAACGAAGGAAGATGGCTGTAAAAAGAAAAAAAATAGTGCATATATATATCTATTGACGTTTAAGTCCATGTTTCTGGCCTGATGTGACACTCAGCTCGCTGCGGGCGACATCGCATCCGTCATTGTTGCGCCTTTTGTATCTAAATGGAGCACATACTGTAATGGCTTACTGGCACGGTGAAAAGCTTCTTTTCACTTCAGGCAAATCCCGAGAAACATCAATCACAGCCAGAGCAACGGATAGAATATTCCACCGGGCGACCACATGAAGACTTATCGAATTCACCCGGAGTCTGGTCTGCATTTTACACACAAAAGAGAGACCTTTCTCTCTTTCCCTGCCTGTTTGTTTCTATGTACAGGCTTACAGATGTTTTCAGGCCCCCTTGGCCGCGGATCAAGGGCATCAACTTTAAACACCGTGCGCCGGCACCACCTAAAAGGTCGCAACCTTGACCTCGACATCTCAGCCCGAGGAAGACGAAAAGAGAGGGGGAAAAAAGTGTTTCTAAACCCCAGAGAGCCGCTTTGCATCAGCTGCAGCCGCTCCACTTCACAGCTGATATAATCTCTCAAATTAGAGCCCACTTAGCAAGGACTCTGACACATTTTGACGGCGGCCGGGGAGGGGAAAGTCAGCCCCTTTCGTTACAAAAACTGGCATTCCATCAAACACTCTCCGTCTAATTAGAACAGCTCAAATTCTTTATTCCCATGTCCTAATTAATCACCGTTGAGTGTGATGCGTGGCTTGGCCCGGACCATTTCCAGGGTGAAAACTAAACAAAGGAAAGGGACACATACTGCCTGGGATAATACAAATACTGACATGGACAAAACTTGTTTTGCCAGATCTGAAAACTTTCAATTCTTTGTCTGACAGGTAACATACTTGGTAACTTGGGTGGTCAACACGGACCCTGCAAATCTCTCTTTTAACGCAATATTCACCGTCTATAAGCAAAAAAATTTAATCATCATATGAGCGCTATGCGTATTGCATTCACTTGAAAAAATAAACCTGACCAATTTTTTTTTGGGGGGGCTTTGTTTTTTGTGTGCATTTTTTCCCCTGTTTTTCTGAATATTTTTTTTTGTTTTACTGAATGTTTTTTTTCTGTCATAAAACCTCCCTTCCACCCTCGAAAAAAACATGAGGGGAAAATAGTAAGAAAAACAGGAGGGAAAACTACTCAGAAAAACAGGGTAAAAAAAAAATCTGAAAAACAGAGCACCAGCTTTTGTTCAGAGGTAAAAATAAAAATAAAAAATAAATAAATAATTCGAAAACGGGCCCAAAATTCGCGAAAAGGTTTTTACGCTTAGAAGGGGCTGGATTTGGAAGTGTATCGAAAAAGGAAAAAGCGAATTTTGACTATATAACAGGTTTTGAGAATAACCGCTGGCAAGACCGGATACGCGTTGCATGTTTTGACCGGATATTACATCACATGTACATTTGTAGTCCAAAGCATTGTTGGACGATAAAGTAAGGTATGTTTGCGGGGACGATGAAACTGAAATCTTTTGGAGTTAATTAAAGAAGGGAATATTAATGCAATTTTAGATGGAAATGAGCAAAGAAACGCTACGGTTTATCAAGAATTACAAACGAAAACTCGTCATCGCACGGCACAGTTGCTTCCTGGTCTTCTTCTTCTTTTAAATTATTGGTGGATCACATCTCTATGGTGTATACCGCCACCTAGCGAAGCGGAGTCCCCTCTCAATATTTGCAAAAGAAAAACAGATGGAAACAGTCTGTTTTGCACATTTTCAGTAAATTTTCCTAAAAAATGTAAAACAATTGGATGGAAACCCGACTATAGACGTCTCCACCAACTTCCATGTTGCTGAGAGAACCTGGATTCGGGGGCTAGTTTTTTTTTTTTTTTTTTTTTTAACCCAAGCAAATACAAATTTTCACCAAGGTGAACAAGGCTGAAGTTTGTTGAGTTTTGGAGTGTGGCAATAGCGCCAAAATTCATTTAGCCAAATCCCATGCTTCCAATCAGGATGTGACAGGATAGAAAAATGCTGGCATCTTTTGGCTTTTTTTCCAAGCACACATCACCATCGCAGGTCATGAGCAGCTATTGACCTTCCCACTTGCTTGATGAGCGGCGGGGAAGCCGAGGGCCAATTAAACAAGAGCGGACCATCTGCAGCTCACTGGACGTTTGTAGTTAGACACAAACTAATACAGAAACAGGTGGGGGCTACTGGCGAGAAGCAGTGGTGGTCATGCGGGCGGGGGAAGGGTTGTAGTTAAAAAAAAAAAAAAAAAAAGTCCCCAAACAAAATGTGTTGTGATGGAGGGGCCCCTTTTTGTCCTGTCACAGCCCCTTTGGCCCCCTTTCATCACAGCCAGTGGAGGGAAGCAAATGGGGCATAATAAGAGCCTAACGATCAAGCGCCGAGTGTGAAATTAGAAGAAACGTCTTCATTTTCACAGCTTTTGGCTGAGGAGTGCTGCGAGAGGGTGGTCATGTGTTTTAAGCAGCCAAGGTGGAGGTAACGGCGGCGCTGCATGTCGCCGGGCGTTAGTCTGAGCCCTCGAGGTCCTCACGAGAGGAGAGAAGTCGAAATTGGCTTATTCTGTGACAATGCTTGTTCCATTTTTTTTTTTACGCTTATTCCCGATTCTGACCAAGTATTACTACAACCAGTTGTGTATTTGTCAGTTTAATATCATAAGTAATATTGTGTAGTACGGTGGATTCACGTTTGTTCTAAGACAGCAATCATCTTCTTGTTTTAGTGTTTTTTTTCCATATAAAAACACACAAAAAGGACGCATCAAGTATTTTTTTTTCCATATCAATGTGGACGTATTCTATAACTTACTTTATAAAGTAATTTTCACAATATTACAATTATGTGAAGTTGTTAACTAATACTGTTAAACTGAGGCCATGTCCATATCACCATATTGCGGCACAGGCACAAAATAGTTAACATTTAAGTTTAAAGGATTTTTTTTTGCAGTTTGTTACTTTTTTACTCACGACTGCCACCTCGAAGCGTAACTGCAGCATCCTAACTGTAGAAAGTTAGCAGCTCACGCGTGCAGTGTTGTACGCTAGCTAACACCACAGGCTAATGCTCGTACAACGCCGCATGCCCGCTACTGCGCGGGGGACGCGCATGACCCTCCACCACTCCGCCCCTCCCCAAAGAAACTGTGGAGTGTGCAGGTCCGCACACTCTACTAAGAAAGGGAAGATAAAAGCTGATAAGTGCAGTCAAAGTAAAACAGTCAGGGCTCTTCGTACTCATCTGGGCATTGGTGGAGCATGCATGATGTCGAAAAAGCTGTGATATTACCCTTTTAAACGGCACAATGCAGCTTTAACATGAGTGTTTTGGAAACTGAATTCCTTAAATAAAGTTAATTGAAATTGTCCAAAATTGATTTTTTTTTCAAAGCAAAATGGTCACGTTCAAATTCAATTTCCGGTACAAGACTTCTTCGTATGTCCTGTGATGAGAGATATGTGCACCAAATCCGTGTTGATCAATGAAACTGGTGTCTGCGGAGCTGATTTCTTTTTTCAGCTCTGACCATTTTTGCTGACATAATATTTTCATAATTTAGGTTAAGCCAACTGTCTAGGATGCTTGCTTCCAATTGGGACACAATTGAGCAAATTCTCTATTTAGCCTTAGAATTCGCCCAAAATATGTGCTTCAAAGCAAAATGGTCAAATTCATGTACCATTTCAAACAATGGTCCTTGACTTTTTCGTGCATCGTGTTATGAAAGTCAACATGACATAACATATCCACCCAGTTTCGTGTCAATCGGTAAAACTTGTATCAGGGGCAATTTATTTATTTTTTTCAACATTATTATTCTTTCTGAGAATCCTCTGAATAATGACCAATCTACAATCCTATGCTCCACCCACATTGGCTGGCACCAGAAAATAAGCTTGGCAATTTATTGTCACCCATCTGTCGAGGATACCTGCCTCCAATTTGGGTGAATTCCCTACAAGGAGTTCGGTGAAGCCTTGGAATTCTTCCAAAATGTCTGCTTCAAACCAAAATGGCCGCCTCCTTGTACCATTTAGGACACAGCTCCTAAAGATGTTTGTGTGCATCCTATGGCTGAAATGTCCACCAAATTTCATGTTGATTTGTTAACCTGATAAGCACTGAGCTTTTGTGTTCGCCTCCAAATGGTTATTCATTTGTCACAAGAAAAATATCCCAGTATACGCCTCTCTACGTTGTGTGGTGTCATGTCATCAATGCAGATACGTCATCTATATTCTAGGCTGCAGACTATAACGTAGATGAGTTTTCACTTTGGCACAACGTGTTCGTAAATCTGCTTCTCTGCGATAAAAGAGTCCAGCAGCCGACGCTATATTTTTTCTTTAATCCAAAAGTCGACCCGTTGGTGATTGCATCGCACTGTCTTTGAATTCCAATGAGGCGACACAACACTCGGAGTGCCGGCGACGCATCATCACTGGCAGATGTAAATCAATTATTCACGTTGCTCCATTTTCAGATGCAGTCTTTCCTCGGGGGTGACTCTCGTTGCATCAATAACACACACACCTCTAAAGCAGTAATCAACTATTTGTCTTTTGTTTCCTCTCACAGGTCAGTGCAAATAGTTTTAGGTTAACTTGCATTTGTTAAATGAAATACATGAAATATTTTTTACACTAGATGTCATGGCCTTTAAAAGTTTTCTTTATAAACACCGGAATCGACCCAGGACACAGGATGGTCAACCCAAAAACCCCAACCACTAAATTGAAGTTCATAAGAGTTAGATACGGTTTTGTCCGATTTGATTCACTTGGTTCAATCTGATATTGATTAATTATGAAACATCAATTCTTCTTAAATAACAAGGACATGATAAAAAAAAAACTCCTCAAACATTAAATATAAATTAAAAAGTCTCTGAATTGTCATAAAGTGCAATACGTTAGGTCTTTCATAAAAATAAAAAATACTTTTAAAGGGATACTTGACTCATTGAGCCATTTTCAGCAGTAAAAAAGTTAATATTTTGTGCAGAATGAATTTGATAACTTCAAAATTTTTCTTGTATAATTAATAACTTTAAAACCTAATCTTTCTACTTGCTGTTGACTGAAGATGACATCACCTGTGCTGTTCCCTGGGTTTGGTCAGCTAACTGAGCCATGATTGGTCGTTACCTATTTCCTCAGCACAGGAAAAATAATGAAGTTACCAAATTAATTCTAGACAAAATATTAATTTGTTTGCTGCTGAAAATGGCTCAATGAGTATCCCTTGAAATGTACGTAAATGAAATGACCTTGCTTTGATTTCTCCACCCCACTTGAAAAGAACACGTTGGCCACTTAAGTCTGTGATGCTCGATTGCTCTTCACAAGAGGCGTGTCATGTACTCAATCTGATGCTGAGTCTGCATAAGTATGGTTATATTTGAAAAGTTACAAACATCTTTCCACAAGCAAGTTATAGAAAATGTAAACTGTAGTCCAGCGGTCCCGAGCCTGAATACGTAGTTTGACAGAAGTTGGTTGACTCCATGACAGCGCATTGTGATAGTGGTTAGCTCTGAAGTTCTGGTTCGACACTCAGACGAGTGTCACGGAGGAGTGTGTTAAGATATGACCTTTATGATGTGACTAAAAGAGATTCATTTTTATTTATTTTTTTTTTGGGGTGTTGGGTTGTCAGATAAGCTTCCTAATTTTAGTAGACCTCGGTCAAACATACAGCTGGGGCTGCTTCATTAAAATTTTAAGGGCTACTGAGCCATTTATTTCTTTAAAAAAAGTAGGTTACATTGTTAAAAATAAAACAAAAAAAGTTGTTTTTTCCCCCTCTGCATGTCACCCCATATTCACCAAAGCAAAATTGCAAACTTTGTGCATACTTTATTCCTAAAACATTCTGTCTGAGCCGGTTAGCCAGCATGGGTATCAAGAACATCCCCACACCGCCCGGGGACAAATTGTGCTTCATGTACATTTTCCACCGGTTGTCAGTGTGTTTGGGGTTAAGTTTGGCTGTCATTTTTTGGGGGGAATTAAAAGAAAGATTCATACGAGAAGAGCTGCGGGCGCCAGACAAAAAAATAAAACACAGGAAGGAAAATTCCTATGTGACTAATTTGACATTCTAATGTATCGTAAAGCGGGAGTCGAATAACGCCAACTGACAGAACATTTCTAACTTCATTTTCTGCTCGTACGTGTTTGGCTTTCCATCGGGTCGCAAAGTATCTGGTGTCATGTCGAGAGGAATTTCATGATACTCGCAAATCCACCGGTTGAGCCCGTGGATCCCAGCATATGCAGTACAGTATGTGCACGTAGTGTGCGTTCGTTTCGTGTGGCTGTTTCGCCACCTGTTGCGTTGGGCCTCAGGGTGACGACTTCTGTGCATCATACTCACTAGACATTTGTTTTTGCCACGAAATAGCGTGTAGCGATAGACCAATGTTTTTTTTTTCAGGTATTTTTTTAATGTTTTATTATTTGTTTCCCATCTCATTCACTCCCAGCCTTTTTCACTGAAGCAACTCCCTTCGCTCCCGGCTGCTTTACTGGATTTTGCAAAGCCCACAGAATATTGTGTTCTATTGCTATAAAAAAAACATGGAACCTACCAAAAGAAAGATTAGAGTCTTTTCTTTCATCAGGAAAAAAGTATATTTGTATATTTCCGTTTTGCAGCAATTAGCATTATAATATAGCTAAGTCTCATCATTATTCACAAATCTGCTTAAAACACTTGGGAAAAGGGCTTTTTGCAACATGGCCCTGGTTGATCTCTTTTACTCTGCTGCCACCTGCTGGTCGTTTTTGTAATAACTACCATTGCTTTAAGCTTTCTCTTCATTGTATCAAAGCCTTCTGTATGCTCGAGCCTAAAAAACATTTTTAAATAACAACGTATAAATACGTTTTTGGGATCATGGTAATATTTAAAATAGAACGTATTTATACATTTTTGTGAGCAAATGAGTTAAAGGTAGTCAACTAAATATAAAGCTGTGTTGCTGTGTTAAAAGCACGTGTGATTCTTTGTTCTGTATTGTTTTTGTTTAGTTTGATAGTAAACTTTGACGAGAGTAGCAAGGCAAAACTGTACATGTTGTGCATGGGACCACCTCTGCGTCAATTTGAAGGAAAAACCCTGAGAATTAAGGACCGGAAGAAGAACAATCATATCCGATGATAAGGGGAAAAAAAACATTCAATCTCCATCGATATTATGTTATTATACGGAAGCATTTGTACAAATAAAGGCCCGGTAAAAACCCCTAAAAGACGGATAAATAAACCCTAAAAGATAGATAAATAAACGTCCCTGGCCACGACATGAGGAAATGCGGTCATGAAAATAACTGACAGACTCCGTTGATGGCAGGAGAAAAAGGAAGCCGTTACACCGCGTTGCTTGTCGGGATCAGCAGGAAGGCGACAGCAGGCGTTCACAGGATGGAGGAGATGAAGAACATCTTTAAAGTTGTATCATGGAACCATCGAAGGCCAGCATCTCCAGCACGACGGGGTATAATTCAAACCATCTTTATAACAAACCACAGAAGCGTAAATAATTGAGAAAAATTGGCAATGGGTTTTGTGTTTTTTTGGGAACGCTCCAGAAAATAAGTCGACATCTTTCCTCTTTTTGGTCCTATCCTAAGGAAGACGGAATCTCGTGGCGCAGAAACGAAGCGAGGCCGAGACGCTGGTTTTGGCGCGCCTGCACGCTCGGCATGTCTTGCATGTGGCCGCCAGGAATGCGGGAATCCTGGCAACCTCGCTGGAAACGTTAAGCATCAAACGACGCAGTCGCCTTCGAAGATTTGCGTCCGGGCGGCTGGAGCATAAGCAAACTATTTTGCTCTCAAGTCTGTGATGGTTCAATGGGTCACAGAGGGGATCATTAATGCAAAAACAAACCGCATAAACAAAACAAACAACTTAGAAGCAGCCAAACAGTTGTTTAACTTATAACAAAGAGGGGGGAAAAATCAGCAACAATCAGCTGATTTTTTTTGCTCATTTTTGGGGGTAATGAGTTTGAATCTTTTTATCTGTGTCTTATTTTGTAATGTGCTAGCTGTTAGCCAACATGGTTGCGCAAGCTAGCATTAGTGTTACTTGGCTAGCAATAGTGTCTTATTTTGTAATGCGCTTTAAAAATAAATGAACAACTAAAAAAATTTGGAACAAGCTTAACCCCTGGGCGTTATTTGACCATTTTTTGGCTTTTTGTTGGTTCTGACCAAGCCATTTCAAAATAAAATAACGCCCAGGGGTTAAAGATGCATTGTGCTGTATAAAAAGTTAATGCTAAAGCTTTTTCTACATCATACATGCTACACCAATGCCCAGATGAGTACGAAGAGCCCTGACTGTTTTATTCTGCTATCAGCTCTATTTTATTCTCTATCAGCTTTTATCTTCGCTTTATAGTAGAGTGTGCAGATCCACGCACTCCTCTTTGGGGAAGGGCGGAGTTTTTCTAATCTCATTTGAAGTCATGTCTTCGTTTGTCAACTGTGGCTGTGGCTTTAAGATCGTGCACGTACTCACTCGCACGCGCACCATGAACGAGCCTGACACAGATGCTGCAGTTACGCTTTGGGCCAGAGGTGGCAGTGTGTTAAGTGACCTGAGTTTTTGTTTCTTTTGTTAACATTGAGATAAAACAGATAATGATGATAATTCAAGGCAAGATGATCAAGGTATGACATTTTTATACCAAATCATGAAAGAAGTTTTCAAATGCAGTGATGAAGAGAAATTTTGTCAAACGACCATCTCTAGTTAATTACAGATGATGATTAACAATCAAAAATCCAAAACTTGACTTTGCGTCTATCTCTAATAGATTTATAAATGAGGCAGTGCCTCTCAAAACACCCACTGGGCTCCTCCTTTGGTGCTTTTCCCAGCTCATGGCTTCAACTTTGACCTCAGAGTGAGAAACCCAAACAGTGGTGCAGAGCAACAAGTGCATTTGTCATGGGGATTGAACAAACGTACACACGTTTACAAAAAGCAGAGGGTGACCAGTGACCACACACACACACACACACACACACACACACACACATGCACACACGACTTTGACACTTTTGGCGAATGATGCAACTGCGGCCGACGTGACTCACGCTGTTGTCGCTGGATCCCGACACCGGATAGACGGTCCAGCCGAGCTCGGCTGTGGCTGTGGTGGAGTCCATGAGCGTCTCTGCGGAAAGACGGACAGACGGAGGTCAGGATGACATGGATTTACGGCGACTGCCAGATTGCTAACTATCTATGGGACTACGTCCAGCTCGCAATTAAAATCATTCCGCATCAGCCCCGGTTTGGACACAAGCACACTCAAGAGAATCAGGATCGTTTTTGTTGTTTTTTTGGTTTGTTGTTTATTACTTTGGTGAGTCCACAAATTGATTACGTCATGAACGGTATAAAAATGAATGCAAGAAAAGAGCACCAAATAGGATAGCCAGCTAGCATTAGTGCTACTTGGCTAGCAATCGTGCTAACTGTGCACTGTCGTGCCTCATTAATGAATTAGATAAAAGAGTTGTTTGTTTTCAAAAGCCATTCCACCACTAGTGTGTAATGTGTGTGTGGTTCCGCGCATTTTGATACACTGCTAAGTTGTAGCCACATTAGAGAGTAGAAGGAAAAAGTCATGATCAAGTTATGCCAATAAAAGTTGTTTTTTTGCAGCGTAGGAAGAGTAAGTAATGTAAAGATGCTTTTCT
Organism: Vanacampus margaritifer; assembly: GCF_051991255.1. Lineage (NCBI taxonomy): Eukaryota > Metazoa > Chordata > Actinopteri > Syngnathiformes > Syngnathidae > Vanacampus > Vanacampus margaritifer. Next base: position 5,752,745 of record NC_135439.1, on the reverse strand, counting down.
GTATATCTTCCTGAAGCGTTTTGTATGATTACAAATAAGCATTGTTTTGAATGTTTAAAGTGCCACTAGTTAGTATTAGCGAGTCAATGGCACTTTCCATTGTGCATTAGCCTTGAGCTAGCTACATTCAGGAAACAAGCTAAACAAGTGAAACATATGTATTTAGCTGTCTGCTAAACTGTAGTCAGTCTGCTCAAGGAGGGCAGAATATACTGTAAAAGGGATCCAAAAAAATTATAGCTAGCTATATAGAGTATAGTAGTTGTGGTCCACACTTTTTGTGGAGGGGAAAAAGAACTTTCCTTACAATTCAAAACTTAATACATGTAAATTAAAAGGAAAAAAAAGACAATCAAATGATTTTGAATTAAAAATCGCTCTGAATCGAATCGCAGACCCAAAAATCGAAATCGAATTGAATCATGAGACAATCAAAGATTCCGACTCCTAATAATTTGTATGTTTTTTTTAATGATGTATTTGTTTTCTCACAATTATGCCAAAGTTGCAATTAGAAGCCTTGAATAGCCAAACATCTGGACAGCCATTTCCTCCACTGATTTGTGACAGTGGTGACATATCCACATACATTTCCTCTTAAAACAACGGTAAAGAGCAAACGTTGACATTAGCGACTATGTGACCTTCACTGAAAAGTGATCTGTTGCACACAAATGCCAATCATAGGAGCTTTGAAACATCTCAGACAGATGGGCAGTCCCATCAAGACGTTTGACTTTGTTGGGGGGGCTGGGGAAGAAGAAGAAAAAAAAAAAAACAAGCTGGTGAAACCAATCAGAGGCCAGCATGCTTGCTGCGGATTATGTGGTGAAAAGAAACACCTCCAGTAATTGGGGTCAAAGAGAACGTGCGTCCTGTCCGTCATGTGGTCCTCTGCGGCCCGCATTCCGCCCGCTTGACCCGGCTGTCTGTCATCTGCCGCTTGGACCATTCATGTTGTCACCTGCCCAACCCCCCAAACCCCAGCCAACCCTTACTGCATTCTTGGCTTAGGCCTTCTGCCTCTTTGCTGTTCTCCGGCTCCTTAATGAATGTGGCCTCCTGATTGGTCTTGTTTCATTCTATATAGACAGGCTGCTGTGACCCCAAAATGCCAAAGAGGGATTATCAGACACTTTAACACATGGCAAGTCAAAGATGGTGGCAATCTTATACCAGCAATCCACTTGTTGCCATTCCTACAACAGAGTAATGGTTTTATATTCAACTGTAAAGAGCCAGATTTTCATACGGGGTACATTGGTGAGCAAAATAAGACCTTATCATATTGGTTGAAAAGAGGTTGGGGAACACTGTCTTGCACTCCTTAAGCGTAATTCAGCAGCTTGATAAAGCGATGAAGAGCTGAATATCTAACAAAAATGCTGTAATAAGCACAAACAGCCATTACCAAGCCTCACCCATTTGCCTGGGAGACTAAAAGCTCATTTGCATAAGATAGGACCGCCCCTTCAAAATAAGTTCGGTGAATCTAACTGCATTTTTGATACATAAAGCTGTCATTGAGACAACTGGCAACTGCTTTAAACTGCAAAAATAATGCTTAGTCTCCTTTAAGTGAGGGACAACAAACTAGTGAATCAGTCTATTTTGCAAACCTGATTAACAAGCTTGGCAATCCTCCAATTCATACAGCCGCAGCTTTGAAGGAAAAGGCTCGGCCCGCCGCTCTCCACTCAAGGCTCCTCCGTCGACTTTGTCGCATCCCAGCCGCCATCGCGACGAGCATAATGGGAGAATTCACAGTTTTCACAAGTTGGAAATCCTATAATTAGACTGATGAGACTGCAATAGAGCAGCCATTGACGGCCTTTTGCGAGTGATGCCGAGCCAAGCAGGCAGTGTGGATGTTAGGCTGCAAAATGGTAATTATCCCCCCATAAGCATGAGAATAATTAGTGGAGGAGCAGTGCGGATAATGAACCCCCTCTGCGGCGGTTTAAGGTGACGGAGTTTTGGTGGGAAAGATTTCCATGAGCACAAAGAGATGACACCAATTTGTCTAGTCTCCTTTTTTGTCCCAATTTTGACCACCTGACTTAACTCACCTCTGATTCATGTCGGTAGGCATGTACAATAACTTCCGTTAATAGCAATGGTATGTTTGAAATGGTCCATTTATTGATGAATATATTGCTAGCAGTTTGCAGAGTCTTATTTTCATCTCAAAAACTTGGCCCAAAAGATTGGTAGTTTTTTACGTTTTGAGTTTGCTTCCATCTCTGTACCCAATGTGGACCAAAAGTGTGACCTTAAAACCAAGCTACGCAGTGAACCGTGATATTTTGGCGCACCATTTCACCACTAAGTAGTACACTAAAGCAGCGATGGGAACTTGAGTCATTGTGTCTTGGACTCCGGCTTGGAGTCAAGCGTTTTGATGACGTGACTTGACAAAAAAATAAAACACTTGAGACTTGACTTGGATTTGACCGTTAATGCTTGACTTGAAGCATGATGATGAAGTTATACATGCAGAAAGGCAAGATACATTTCCCAATAATATCATTTGACCTTTACAGTCTTCTCCCATTATGAAGTCAGATACGGCAAGTAAGACTGCATTAAAAAAGGTGACTTGACTTGACTTGAGATAATCATTGACTTGAATTGACTGGACCATGACAACATAACTTGCTTGCTTGATATTTGAAGACTGATTTTCAATTGATTGCACCTCTGCACTCGAGTTCGTTTCTCGAGTCCCAAAATAACGAACCTGTGCGGCAGCCCTAAAAGTTACCCAAAGGGTTAAAACTAGATACACAGCAGAGAATAGTCTGTTGTGTATAACATCAGGAACTGAAAAAAAGCCAAAGGTGCCTGTTCTGTAATGACCCATGATCAGGGTTAGCCTGCCTAAACAGTGCGGAGGCAAATGTAAACGTGGCAATACTGCCGCATCTCCGCACCGAACAGCAAAAAGAGGCTGCGCTGTCCCAACCTCCTGCCTTTTACACTCCATTGTTGGCCGCCAAGTCATTACCCCCCGCGGAGCCCAGCGGCACGTCAGTCCTGTCAGCTTCGGCCTCCGTCTCGGCTCTCCAGCTGTGGTGGAGCATGTTGGCCCTTCATTGAGAGCAGGGCTGGGATGCTCAGAGGCTTAAAAGGAGACGTGTTGTATTTTTCTCTACAATTTGAAACAGCTTTTATCAAACTAGAACACGGATCAAGAATGATTGCATACTTTTTATGTAATTTTGTCTCAGACATACAAAGAGATGGATGGATAGATACTGATTTAGGGCTGGGTTTAAAAAAAATTGAATAACCAATATTGAATCGATTTTCCTTTTTGAGCGTGATATCGATTCATAAAACCATGAATCGGTTATTTTAATATCTCTTTTTTTCTCATAAATTAACAAGAAAATAGAATTTTTAAAGGCCATATTTTTGTATCTTACTGCGAAAAGTTGTGCTGCTTTTAATATCGTAACATGACGACAATGATATGGTGGCAATTATAAAATTGCGATATTGCTGTCAGTGTTTCCCCCAGTGATTTATAAACTTGGCGTCACCCCAGGCTAATCCACCTGTAGATGTATAATAGTTGGTGCATGTCGCCGGCCGTCGTGCGCATTCACTTTCGCCAACAAATAGTAATCTCTGGATGACGTTGTTTGTTAGTTCAGCATACCCCTTCCCTTCCACCAGCCCAAACCTCAGATACATTTCGGCGCTTGTCCTTTTGTCAAATATTTTTCCAGGCCGATTTTGTTTCCCCAACAGGCTTAGTGAGTTTTGTGGGGGGGAAGGGGACCCTGGCCGTTAGCGATACATCCCTAGTATACAATAGATGGAAACAAACTTTGATAACTGGGGATGTAGCTAGCACCCCATGAAGACAAAATGAAAGTGTATTTTCCCTTCTGGATGCAGCACTTCATCACCAAGCCACCAAATTAGACCTATCAATTACATAGGTGAAAACGAATACCCCCAGGGGGAAAAAAGTCTATTAAAAGTGCACCAAAATTGAGTGGTTGAACATCAATTAACCATTAATCATCTCAGATCATCATCAGAACAGATTGTGACGGACCACAGATTGTTTCGCCAGGCCCACCATATGATTACTTATTCAGCTATTGTCCACCGTTAGATTTCTCTTCAAGGAGCGGTTTCATGCATTCCAGGGAACACTGAACACAAATCGGCGTTATTCTCCTGCAATGATTTATTGAAAAGGATTTTAGCGGTTGCAGCTTGACGTGAGGTTTGATGCCGTGCGGCCGCGACGTGGCGTGATGGATTTTCATCACACCGGTTGTTCCGGCAGGCTACTCTTCCCCAACGCTGCCGCCGCCGCCGCCGTGCTCTCCACTCCAAAGACAAACCGCAGCCCCTCAACTTCCTGCTTGCCGCTGCTTAAGTGTCTTTACATCTTTTGTGCGGCAGTGAAGTGTTGCATAAAAGCGTTGAATAACCGCTCGGGCCCATGGGAAGATGACCTCCGTGCTGGCGGTCAAAGGCGCTCCCAAAACTTAAGGTTGTTTTCATCTCTTCTCCCCCCCTCCTGAAAATATGAAACATTCATGCACATGAGCTAATATATTCACAAGTGTTAACAATGCGAGTGTAAATAATTCAAGCGAGAATGTCATTTATATGTCCTTTTTTCTTTTATAAACCTGATGCCACGGACTTCTCAAGGGGGGGGCCATGAATATGCAATGAGAGCTGGGAGACTAAGCCCACCACGCTGCTGTTGAGAGCGCTTCCTGCAACACTAACCAATCGCTTATCATTCGTTTGTTCACATCTTAAAGGGGCAATCAAACATCCAAAACTGATTTGATATATAAATAAATGAAGCTTGGCCACACCCACTTAAGCTACATTAGTCGTCACAATCAGTCAGCCAAATCATATCATGGAAAAATGTGTGATATCACGATCGGCTTCATACACGGTTAGCAAGATATCCTTCATTGCTGTTTGTCTGTCTGATCGCATTGTTTTCATGTCCAAAACTCCATGTGGACTAGTAGACTTGAAGAAAATGTGTTCAAAAACAGTTACAGGTATTTTCTTCGCTAGCTGGGTAACGTATCTTGAGCAATGATAACAAACCTACACAACCAATTAAATATTGAAATTAGATTAAATCCTGCGGTCCGTTTTTCAATTTTGTATTTTTGATCTGAGCCTAAAAGTGAATTATGAACAATCCATTTAGTTTTTGCCAGTTAAAAATGTAAAGGAATGATACGGGAGATGTACTTGTCTGACATTATTGTACAGTATATTGTTTGGAAATGGATTTGTGATTTTAATAACTCTCATTTTAGGCTGTTTTTTTTTTTACATCCGCCCAAGGGACTGCCAATGAAAATTAGTTCGACTTAGCTAACCTCGGCATATTTACATTGTAAAATATTGATTAATGTGCATTGTCCCTTTCAAATACATAAATTCAAATTCAATAAATGGATAAGGGAGTTTAGAGATGATCTGAGAGAGATTTCTACACCGAGAGGCTGTTTGAAGTTGGGAGAGCAAGGTTTGGGGTACAACAACACACTTCTTCCAAGCGAGGAGGGGCAGCCATAAAAATAAATAATAAAAAATTAAAAAAGGTTCAATGTTTTGAATGGGAGGATTCAACTGGAAATACACTTTCCCGGCACAAAGGTTAAATGTCCCAAACATAACTGCAGCCTGCTCAGCTCATGCTCATTATATTGTTCATTATGTTATATCATATTGGAAAATATTTGTTTTAGGCCTTAATAGCATCAATCCATGTTAATGGCTTTCAAAAATCAAAGATAAACCAATGTGGAGTGTTGCATGTCTACAGCACCGCATGAAATCTTTATGATTTATGACGACATGCATGTATTTCTTTCCCAAAAAGTCCTGTTTGTAGTTGTGAAGATGATGTCGGTACTTTGGGGAGCAATAAAGTCGACCGCGGAGCTCAGCCTCACCTCATCGCGAGGGGATGCGTTGTGGCGGCAAGGAAAAAAACAGCGGCGGAAGCTGGCTCGTTGGTTTTGGCAAAGGACGGCGCGATGTGAAATATGGTTTAACACACAAACACACACAAAAAGCAAACAGGCAGAAAGCGGAGCTCTCTCCGGAGCGCCGACTGTTGACAGAATGATACAGCGTGGCATCCCCCCAGGGTCCCGAGCAGGATGTACACGAGTGAGCCGAACACTGTTATCAGTCAGTGAGACTTAAATTGTCAGCGAGGCTGGACGCAAACACGACTATTTCACATTTGATTGAGAAAGTGTCTGGTCCTCCTTGATCATTGTGTTGTATTTTTCCAACAACCACAACAACAATAAAATGGTGGACTTAATGGTTTCAAAGTATATGGCGGTTTTAAAAAGCCATGGTTTGAAAACGGCCTAAGATTTCCATATGAGCTGTTTTTTTGTATTTCATAATTGTCAGTGCAACGTTTGTAACCATCTACAAGAGGTTAGCGTGTATACAGTTAAATGAATACATAATAGACTCATAACAGAGGCAGATTAATTGCTAACTAGCATGGCTAACATCACTTCACTTCCTCCCTGATGTTACTTCAAAAAAGCAGAGAAGAACAGAGAAGTAGCTATTCATCTCTTTTTTTTTAATCGTTTATAGTTATCCTGGAAAAACACTTTTTTTGGGGGGGTGGGGGGTCAGATGGCCCTGAATCCGACTAGAATAGATCCACCCCTGCCTTGGGCAGCAGAAGAATCACATCGCCACACTCAGAGCCAACATTTGAGTCATCCAAAGTAAACTGACAATCTTTAAAGCAGTGTTTGCTGGAGGATCATTAATGTGTTATTCTCACATCTCTGACCTTGACACGGGGCAAAGAAGCGAAGCAAACTATTTTTGTTCCTGATCTGAATTCCCATTATTCACTGAGGCGTTGTGAAGAGAAATTGTGTTACTATTTTAGTTGTGAATGGTCGTATATCAAAAATGACTTATAATAGAACATTTTTAAAATCATTATTATTAGTCGTAGTCGGAGTCATAGGAGTTGCCAGGGGTGTCGCCTGGGGGGGGGGAATGTGTGTGTTGCAACCCCCCCACCCACATTTTACATGCTGCCACACATTTTTTAAAATTTATTTTTAATAGTGTTGCAGGCCGTGTCAAATACAGTAGGTCTACCTGTGTGTGCCATGGGCCACTGATAATGGACGGCAGGCTGCAAATGGCCATGGGGTCGAGGTTTAATTGTCCATAGGTGTAAATGTGCCTTGCAATTGGCAGGCAACCAGTCCCTGATGGACCCTGTGTCTCCGGCCAAAAGTCATCTGGGACAGGCTCCAGATTACCCCCTACCCTAATGACCTATGGAAAATGGATGACTGGATGGATGGATGACATTTGACTGTTGCCATCCTGCATTGGATAGCATTCAAAATAAACAGGATTCCTGCTTTCTGAAAGGAGACTGGTTGAACTTTGTAACCAGATGTGGCAAAAAAAAAATAAAAAAAGTTTGACCATCATGCGTCATCCTTTCATCCATGTCCTATTCAATTTAGAGTCTGAGCTGAGATTTGAACCCAAACCTCAGAACTGTAAGTCAGACATGTTAACCACTATACCAGTGTGCCGCACCCAACTGAGCTACCTAATACAAATATAACTAGGTCGTATGCGCCATCGGTCCAAGGATGTGTCAAGCAAACCTGCCAACTAGTGTCACGCCAATCATCTGAAAATTTACCTTGACGTTCCAAACATCATTGATGGCAACTGGCCGTAAAAAAATGAGTCATTCCTGAGGGACGGACACCGTATTTCACGGAAGACAAATTTGGCAATAAAACAAGAGTGGGATGAGTCATCCGGGCAGTCATTAGCCATGTGAAAGAAACCTGGCATATCACACAGAAGGTCTGAAGATTTATACGTACACATTCCTTATGTCCCCAAATCCCAATCTCCCCGGTCCTGTTCAACACATTAGTAGTGCTGTTAAAATCCCGCAGTGGAAAACTCTAATAAATCCTACAAGCGGCACGTGAATATTTGAAAAGCACATCACAAAGAAAGGGGGCTGTTTGAATGACGTTAATGTATTCATAAGCAATGCGACGATCTCCTGCCTTGGGAATACTTTGCATCCAAATGACACTGGCGCTAATCGCCTTGATGGAAACAATCAGTGCCACCCTGCCACGCCTTGCCTACAAGCCATTAGTTAAAAGTGCAATAATTAGACATGTTCATAGCTCATGGAAGACTGACACGTTTCCTTATCCTTTGCTTCTGCAGCCCCCCTCGCTGCACTTCACTCTGTACCATCTCTCGCTTTTTCATTTCCTCTGCCTCTATCGCTTACGAACCCCACCCCCCTCCGAGGTTGTTGTGCTGTGCAGGTAATAACGTTGCTGCAGGCCCTGCAGGAGCACTACTGACCAGCATTCATCAATTAACGAATCTCGAGCGGAATATATCTAATCTGATGGATGTGTGAGAGAAATGGGACCCTGTTCCCATTTCCAGCATTGCCTGGTAATTAAGGACGAATGAGGGCGAATTACAATAAAAATATTCCAAGTTAAATAATGACAATAATAGTACAGCAATTCATTTTACAAATTCATGAAGTGCTGCCACCACGAGTAAAAAGACAATCGATCTTCAGAGGTCATGTTTTTTTTCTTCACACACTTAGATAGTTGTAATCGCTGGCCTCGTTGTGACCTCCTCGCGCCAACCTTAGTTGTAATGAAAGCCATACTTGGCAATGGCCTACCGATAAAGGGGAAGGGACGAGCAGTAGCTAATTTTCTTAAAAAAGACCGCCCCCTCAAAACGGCTAATATCAGCGAGGCCAGGTTATTCCTGATCTGTGGAGTATTTGACGAAAAACCATGTTTTTAATGTGTTAAAAACACCAGGGAACGGTTTTAAATTGTAGAAGGCAAATGCACAATTTGTCTCCTTTTACAAGAAAAATATTAGGGGTGTGCCAAAAAAATCTATTTTGATAAGAACCGCGATTCTCATTTAGTACGATTCAGAATGGATTTTAAATGTCCCAAAATCGATTTTATTTAAATTACTTTATACTGTCTTGTGTGTGCCTTTATTGGGAGTGCTGTTCATGTTGTACACGATTTGGCCACTTAGGGGCAGTGTGGTTCCACGCGTTCTGATACATCGTTAAGTTGTAGCCACATTAGAAAGTAGTATCAAGTTATGCCAATAAAAGTTGGGTTTTTTTGCAGCGTAGGAAGGGCATATGCCAGTGAGTAATGTTAAGATGCTTCTCTGTATACATTCCTGAAGCGTTTTGTATGAATAGCCGTTCTTTTGAGTGATAAAAGTGCAGTGAGTAGCGCGCTAATTAGCATTGGTGAGTCAGACTGGAGTAGATGATGACGATTCTTTGCACATCTATAAATTGAAGCAGAAATCATTTTGAATCGAAAATCGATTCTGAATCGAATCGCAGAACCAATAATCGGAATCGAATCGTGAGACAGTCAAAGATTCCCACCCCTAAAAAATATGCAGTGTAATGTTTGAGGGTGAGCTGGGGTTTCAAGTTAGGCTTGGGGATCTCAAAAGTTAGGTAACAAATTAGGCTTAGGGTCTAAAATAAGTGATTTCCGCCAAGGGTTCCAAAGTGGAGATTAAGGGTTTGTAGTTATATTTCAAAATAGGGTCCGAATTTCCTGAGAGGGTTAGAATTAAAAATTCCAGTTTAAAGCCAAAGTTAGGGTTTCAAACTAGGGTTTAAAGCCAGGGTTAAGGTTTGAAACTAAGGTTTCAAGTTCGGGATGGTGTTTCAAAGTTGACAAAGAAAAAGAAATAAAAGTAAGACACCTGGGAACTGTTTTAAAATGTGGTGGGGAAAAAAGCACACTACAGTATATCTCCATTAAAGCTAAGTAAAAAAAATGTTTTTAACTGTACAATGTTTGTGCTGATTCTCAGTCGTCAAGTTCACGGCATTCAGCAAAGGTTGAACCGAAAGCAACATGACAAATCCTGAACACGTTTCACCTTAAAATCTAAGAACGTTCGTCGGTTCAGAGACATTGTCACATTTTGTGGCTCGCTTTGTACAATCTTGATCAAGCCAACTGTGAAGTGACAAAGGAGGCCGTGCCTTGTCTCTTTCAAAGCGCTGACTTTAGTTTGACTTTAGCTACAAATAAAAGCACGCGTACAGTGTTTGGCGTGTGTATGCGGGTTTGTGGATGTTTCTGGCATCTCCTCTTTTTATAGAGTCAATCTGTCCTTGTCTTGCAGATAAAAGGATCCCCTCCACCACCACTATCTGATACCTGGGTGAGAGCAGCTCTGGCCGCACATCACTTGCCAAGTCCAACCATTAAAAATTGGACAAACACTTCCAGTTTATGAGCCATTTCTACATGCGTTTAAAGAGCTCTTTGCCCTCTTCAAAGATCCTTTAAAAGCTGCTGTAAATTCCTGTGCCCAAGCCCTGAGCTCTTATCTTCTTTTAGGTTGAACTGTTAACCCGCGAGGTCGAAAAACCTGTCCTGAATCAAACAGGGTGATACCGCACGCCCACGTGGATTTAAGGTCAAGGCTGTTTGGCGTCTGTGGTTTGGTTATTAGGGTTTTTCGCTAGCGAGCCTGGCTACAATCTGTCATCACGCAAATATTTGTGGATTTGATGTTTTGACGACAAGTCGGCATCACTTTACTGCGCATGTCGGGACAATCAGATGGAAGCAATCTAAACATTGTTCTGCAACGCTGCCGCCGCATCCAGTCGTCGCCTGCCAGACTGCAAATATTTACAAAACGGAACGAGGCGCTTCCGCCAGATGAAGACAATTGACGATATTGAGAGCTAAATCTTCATGAGCTTATGTTTAAATGAGACCGCGTTGCATCGAAACCCTCCGAAGCGCTCCGGCTCGCTACAGCAAATGACAACTGGCAGCAGCGGGCGGCGTGTTCCCAGACACTTAACATGCAATGTTTCCCATCATCCACAGAGTTGTTTGCTTCTGCAGTACAAGCGGAGCATCCCCGAGTGATCGTGTAAATGTTTCAAGTCGCCTGTATTAATAAGAAGCTGACGCTCGCAGCTTATTCGCAATCAGTGATCCAAACGAGCATCTTGTGCCACTTTGGTGGGGAAAGTGGGCTGCTGAAATAATGTCAGGGAGTCTAAGAAGTGACCGGGTTTTAAGTTTGGTTGGGTTTGGGATGTCACACAAGGGCTAGGGTGTCAAATAATTGCTTCAAGCCAGGATCAGGCTTTAAAAATATTGTTTCAAACTGGAGTTAGGGCTTCAAGCCAGAGTTAAGACTTCAATTAAGTGCAGGGTTAGGGAACTCCGGTACTCGATAGCCGCTGTCGTGCCTGTTTTAGATATTCCCCCCGCCTCCAACACACCCGCCGATTCAAGATTGTTATCAGGTTTCTACAGCGCTTGCTGATGAGCTGATCAATTTAACCCAAGACTGAGGTAGGATTTCAAACAATTGTTAAGATTTTGAAGATGGGTTTCAAGTACACAGTAAATTCTGTCGAGTAAATTTGACTCTAGAGTGGGACCAAAAATACTCAGTTTTAGAGTAATATTTACATTTAGAAAAGAGTAAAATAAAGAAGTGAAAAAAACATAAAAGTCACTCAAGGGGTGCAAGCAGTCTCCTAAACTGAAGGTCATGAGTTTTTTCCTGAACCCTTGAGTGACTTTTTTTTCCAATTATTTATTGTACTCTCTTCCAAGTGTAAATAATAATAATAATAATAGAGTCAAATTCACTCTACAGGATTTACTGTGTAAGAATTGTGAACATTTTGTGCGTAACTCGAATTGTTTGTAAACAGGGATGTTCATAAATTGAGGTTTCACTGCATGTGGATTACAGCTTGGTTTAGGGTTTGAAGCCAGGGCTATTTATTTATTTAGTTTATAGACGCAACGTGGTATATATATGGTATATATGTCATGAGAAGCACTGGTCGAAGCACTTGTCAATCAAATGCAGTTGCTATTTTTGTCTTAGTTCCTCCTGCCTGTGTCCAGACGACGAATTTGCAGCGCGTTATCGACGGCGTCCGTTCACACCCAGCGTGTTGATCGTTTGCCAGTCGATACGCTCCAACTGCCGAGATGGATGTTTATCTTGTCCATCGGGAATTTCACACGACATCATCAATGGTGCACGTTAGTCAGCTGGTATGTATGTGGATGCTGGCCACGCAATGAAACAAGAGTGTTGTCATTTTGGTTCAAGATGCCAACGTCATCAATTTTAAGTTGTGGTTTTATGCTGTTTTGCAACACTTGTGGAATTTATCTAAAAGTTTTTTCATTGTGTGTTTGATGTTTTAGTTCACTGTGACTGACATTATTAACTTTTGTTCAAGTGGAAAGAAGACAAGCATTTTTCTTTTCGCGGTGTGTGCACGGGTCAATCACCAGGTTGGCGAGTGTTTCGCCAACTGTGTTTTTGTCACGATTGTCCAGTTCAGTCGCATTCGGACGCATCAACTCGGTCGAACGGTGAGCGGAAGTGTCCCACCGAACAGCTGCGTCCGCCGAACCATCATCACCACCCCGTCTCAAACACCCTAGCCCTGATGCCGATGCCGCATTTGTCCGAAGAGCTATGGGTTCAGCAGGTCTATAAAGCAGACAAACAGAAGCAGCAGTAGTGGTCGTATGTCTGACTGCTGCACTGCGGGGACCATTACCGGCTACACGAGGCTTTGGCGTAACCCAAATATCATTTACAGTACAGGCACCCTTTAAGCCCCCTGCAATCAACATCCCGATGATAAGCAACTGCGCCTACTTTGACAGGCTCCTTTAGGGAGAGAGTGTGTCGAGTGGGGCCTAAAGAAGGGGCTAATGGTTTCACGGCAGCCTGGTCAAATAAGCACAAACGGAATACTGACCAACAGTTACAGTTACACGTTAACGCTCCTTTGGGAATTTGGGACGATGCTGCAAAAAGACTCAAATATAAACATGATTAAATATCTTGAATTAAGGTCAATTTAATTACAATAATAAAATTTAAAATTAAATACTCACAGCCATTTTCACTGAAGGAACCCCCTTTGTTTCATTGGATTTTGACTGATTTTGCAAGGTCCACGTAATATTGTGTTCTATTGCTATAAAAACATGGAACCTACTAAAAGATTAGATTCTCTTCTTTCATCAGGGGAAAAAAAGTATATTTCTATATTATCATTAGAATATTGCTAAGTTTCATCATTATTCACAAACCTGTTAAAAACACTGGGTAAAAGAGCTTGGCCCTGGTTGATCTCTTATACTCTGCTACCACCTGCTGGCCATTTTTTGTTATAACTACCATTACTTTAAGCGACCTCTTGAGATCAGAGGCTGCATCAAAGCCTATGCTCAAACATAAAACCAAAAAATGTATAACTACGTTTTTGGGACCATGGCAATATTTAAAATAGAACGTTTTTATACGCCTTTGGGAGCACATGTGTTCAGGTAGTTTTTATCAAGTTTGATTTGTATTGACGGCTTGTTATGATATATATATATAGGTTTAGCTCATAACAATTGGTTAAGAGTACAGTAGGTTTAGCTTAAAGAAAGAAATACCACAAATTCAATAGGTGTAAGTAGTATAAATGAATTAGTTTTAAAGACATTGGTCAGGGCTGTTTTGAGACTCGCTATGTTCCATATGTGCTATTGGTAGATCGTTCTGCATAAATCAAGTCATACAATACTCATTTCATTACCTTTTATTGTTGCTTTTCTAAGCCCAGTGTAGATGGATCACAAAGAATCAACAACAAAGTCAGCCGTTTTAATTGAAGCAGCAAGAACTCAATTATTCAAGCCGCATAAACAACAACACAATAATGAATTTCATGCAGCCTTTTGAATGACGATAATAAATCCGGTCCTTGTTTAACAAAAGAGTGACACTTTTACAGGCTGGCTTGTCAATATTTTATAGGCAGTCGGAATTTGTTTTTGCATCTACTCATGAAAACACAAATGTCTTTTGCTCTTAATTAAAGCTGTGCTCAAGGTTTTTGTCTAATATCCCAGCGATAAGAAGTGAGTCATTTGTTTTTTTAACCTCATAATCAAATGCGACCTAGGACGTTTACAACTTGTCACTGGCAACGAGACATCACGTTGACATGACACTGTGTGTATATGAAAACAGAGTAAAATAGTGTTGTTGTGACCTGCCATTTACAAAAAATGACACCATTATCTCTTCTGTTTGTATCACACTTGTCAAACCAGATCCATCACTTTATGAGACTCACTAAAGCAAATTAAGCGCGTCTACTTCATGCTTCTCGTTGAATGGGTTTGTTTTTTAAATTTGGGCAGCAAATCTGGACCGAAATTACAATTTTTTTACCGTTTAAAGTGATAAAACAATCACCCACCACACACACAGACACACTGAATCCCATAACTTAAAAAAAAAAAAAATCCTTATATATTCACATGCCACATTTTTTTCATGACTTCCCAGCTCAGGTATTTTCAAGCAACTCAACCAATAAATGCGTTTGTTTTTTCCCCGCTTGGCCTGCTCTGACTCCATCCCCACCGGTTTAAATGCAAGTACCCCTCGACATTACCCCATGGTTTTTCTTATTTAATGGTCTGCGCAACTCTAATGTACCATAGTTTAACCTTATTTAATGGCGTGTGCTTTCACTGTAGTTTCGATCTAGCGTGTGGGTCACATTGGCGTAGGATTTTATCCACAATTTGCAAGAGGCTTTTTTCCCCCCTCTTTACGTCATGATGCGTATCTGGAGTAAATCAAGTCAAGTGGGTATTTAATAGAGTGTAAAGGACTTCATTAACCATGATGGAAAATTAAGGAGGGAAAAAAACATAACGACGTAATGTAAACGTACTATCAAATGTGTCTGGTGGCATTGGGTAACCTGTGACTAAACAAATAGCATTTGCGATGCTTTGCGCCTCATTGGTGGAATGCAAAGTCCTTCAATCAGCATTATGTCGTGTTTGCCTTGAGGTCATTACCGCCACTTAACCCGACAGAGCACTTTGTTTCCCCTTATCTTCAAAATGGCTAAGTGTTTTGTGCGTCTGTTAGACTTTTGGGCTGGTGTCTCAAACGTGTGTTTGCTCGTGACATGCAGCAGAGATGGATCTCTTTAAAAAAATAAATAAATAAAAAATGGCATGGCCCCCGCTTTGACTCCCTTTCGACAGGTTAAGCCGTGGAGGGAGGTAGAGTTTGTGTGGATCATTGTTGGGTAACCAACCGTTGCTATGGTAACAAGTGAACCTGGTGCTGCGGTGTCACTAGGAATGACTTGACTGCACCGGATTAAGATAACGTTGGAGGTCGAGGGTGTCATTAAGGAAGTTTGTTATCAGATTAAATTAACCTGTCAGATGACGATGTCATGAAACTAAATAGTGAGTTAATCTGCTACATCCTGTGTGTCTGACAGTCTCAACATACAGCGTTTTAACAAATTTCAGCATACTCTTACTCTCCAATTTTTCACCATTGGGGACATTTGACAGGAAAAGGAAGCTGGCCACCTGTGTGCACCTTGAGACATGCTGTTCATTGAGACGTATCAACCCCTCTCCCAGTTCAGCAGTATGGCACTAATATTAGCTGTTCTATGCAGAGGATAAAGAATATTACTTTGAGTGCTGGTATATTGTCTGTATACTTAGGTCTACTGCCTAAAGCTCATTCAATGCCAACCATTCTCAAGCCCTCCGTTACCCTCCCACGTGACGAAAAAAAAAATCCCTATACAATAGGTGCTATTTAGCATTAGCATTAAGCTAGAGGAATGAAAAAATATGCTTTGTGGTGGTTTTAAATACACAAAGTGTGTAAGATTTGCCATTGGTAGCGACCACTGCAGGGTGTGCCACACTTCTCTCGCCAAAAGTTAACTGGGATAGATACCAGCTCACTTGTGACCTTAATGAGGACAAGACATAGAAAATCAATGGATGGATGTGCACTGTGATCGGCAACCAGTCCAGGGTGAACCCCACCTCTCTCACCAAGTCAGCTGGGATCAGTACATCCAGCTCATCCCTGACTCCAGCAAGGACAAGATAAATAAGGAGTTGATGAATGGGTTAAAAACAACAAAAACCTGTACCAAATGTAAATAAATGCAAATGCAACATCTGAAAACCGCTTTTGACTGCCATTGTAAACTGGATATTGATTTACATTCTCTGACGACACCCTTGTATATTTTGTAGCCATAAGTAGACATCAAAGATTGAGTGGAAAATAAATCAGAGGGACCCCTAAAGAACTCCGGTGGGCTCAACAACTGAAAAGATAGATGAGATAATAATAAGGAAGACGGTGACGGCTAAAGACAGCTGAAGCACAGAGAGGCTGATTCACAGGCGTGCTGAATGGCTGGCATGCTAATCAGGGCAGTGCGCGTGTGTGTGCGTGCGTGCGTGTGTGTGTGTGTGTGTGTCAGGGTGAGAAGCGGGGTGTATGAAGGGGTCTTCATTGGCAGTCATTTGCCAGCATTCAGCTCCCATCAATATCAGGGCCGATTAATGAGACTGTTAGGGTGGGAGGGGGTTAAATTGGGGGG
Organism: Vanacampus margaritifer; assembly: GCF_051991255.1. Classification (NCBI taxonomy): domain Eukaryota; kingdom Metazoa; phylum Chordata; class Actinopteri; order Syngnathiformes; family Syngnathidae; genus Vanacampus; species Vanacampus margaritifer. The sequence continues at coordinate 5,736,160 of NC_135439.1, read as the reverse complement.
GGGGCCAGTGGCCAGGTGTCGAAGGAGGCACAGAAGGGAAATAAAGAGGGCGAGGGTAGTGATCCGTGAGGAATTCCAGTTGAGCAGCAACAACAGTGTTTTGGGGACAGGCGGGGGACGGGGTCTACGGTCCAAAAAACTGCTCATTAAAAATTTGCTCCTCTTTTTTTTTTATTCTTTGAAACAATTTTTTGTTTGCATAAGCCACAAAATATGATGTTATGTCTGCAGTATGGAATTAAAAAAAAAAATTAAATTAATTAACTAAAAAATACTGAAACATTCTTATAAATTAAATACATATATTGTACATAACTTATAGTAGTAATACAGCAATATTAATAATTAATGTATTAAAGACTTAATTATATTTATATTGTTAGGTTCGATTGCTTCAAGTTCAGAACATGTGACCTCTCACAGGCAATCAGGTAAAATAATAATAAAAATGAAGATAAACTATAAAGATAATAATCAAAACTTGTACATACATACTTAATACAATTAAATACAGAAAATAATATATATATATAGTAAAAATAAGGAAAGAAAAGTATATCTGGTCATTAAATTAAAGTGTGTACTTCTCTGCATTCCCAAAAAAAATGTTGATAATGTAAAGAAAATAATGAATAGCAAATATAATGGGATGTATTGGAATTACAATATTGTAAGTCTTGACTCTATTTTACTTCCCTAAAAAAATGTAATGTTGATTATTATGTATTTATTATAAATATGGAAAAATTAAATAAAAGTTTAAAGTAAAATTGAAAAATAAAATTTGGGTATTTACAATGATGAAAACTAAACATTTACAATTGTATTTCCTCACAAAACATATCAAACAGTAACCAACTGAGTTTGAATGAGTTTAATCTCACTTTTTCAATGTTGGAGCATATGTTTTGCAGTAAAAGCTAAAAATATATGCCTTATCCTAGAAAAACATAAATTGCAATAACTTGATTTGAATTGTGTTTCGGCTTCAAACAGGACACAACTGGAAACATGTTGAATTGCCCGGCGGAACACAAGAAGGGGATGTTGTCGTGAGAGTGTCTGTGTGAGGCCCTTTTTCTTTTCAGATGGCGCTTTCGGGGCTAAAATCATGTTTGGACCTTGAAAAGCGCTCCCCCCCCCCTTTGTCCCCCCCTCATCTTCCGCACCCCCCAGGGAGAAAAAAGGTCCCGGTGTGGATGACAAGGGGTCGTGTTCTTTTGGGCATTAGAGCAGCCAAGGTCGTGTTTTACCGACGGTCGCGCCTGTTGTGTGTGCGTGTGGGTGGCCATGCATATGTCTGGGTGGTGGGTGGTGTATATGCACATGTATGAGTGGCATGTGTGTTATTAGCATGCAAACACAACACACATACGCACACACACACACACACACAAAGGTACTGGTGCAAAATGTTTTTGCACATGTGTGTGAATGCAGCAGTAATTTAAGTGAATTACAGATACCTGGAAATGTACTTGAATGTTTATATTTCAACTCTACTTCTTGAGGATCGGTTCCATTTTAACCACAAAAAAATTCATTGGAAAAGCGACCACACAAGGCGGAACCAGGCTATTTCGGGGTAGAACTGGGACGATGGAAAAGGGGCTTTAATCAAGGTGGAGGCAATTATGAATAGTTACAAATATCAGTCAATGTTAGCGCAAACCATGACTTGTGCATTATCTCACTGGCACACAAATGTTTTGAAATGATTGATCTTGGTCTTATTTTTAACATGGCAAAAACTTTTTATACTTAAAAACAAAGGGTGAGTACTTTTGCCACTTCTGGAAAGCACCACTTTTTTGTTGTTTTTTTTGTAAGGCCCACGGGTTGTTGAAAGAGGTTTGTTCCCCTTTTTGTGCATGACTCGGGTCATGTGACAACTGGTTCTCACAGGGGCACCGGGCAGCGAGTAACAAGAGGGCAGCGTGTTAGGGCCACAAGCCCGTTTTCATTGTTTGCTCAGGGAGCCTCGCTGCTCCGATCCGTCCTGGAAACATCAGCGTCAGAATGAAGTCCAGTGCTAACCCGACCACAAGGGACAGAGGCAGCGCTGTGCCAGCTTCGGTCTGGGAACCGACTCAAGCAGCGGCCCGCAGTATTTGCTTCTCATTTATCTGTCTATGAGCCCTTCTTCTGCTTTCCCTTTCTCATGGATCGCAGAATTAAGGGAAAGCAAACGATCAGAACACAAGTATTGACATAGCCTCTTGTATCAACTAGTGAATCGTAATTTGTCATTTTAGCAAGACATTTTGGACAACTGTATGCTTCCAACTATGTGGGAAAAGTTTGAGGAAGACCCTAAATAGTACTGTCTTCATACCAAGTTTCTCCGTCCATGACTTGGAAGACAGGCTGAGTGAAGATCCGCCATTCTCAAGTAAATGTTGTAGTCTGGCCACCGGACTACAAGGAATCACAATTATGTCAACGACCAAAGGTGCGGATTATCATTAGCTAACAGCGTTATTAGCATTAGCTTCTGATCACCAGCGCATAGCTCCATGTAAATGTCCAGCTAAATTGTTTATCCCTGAGAAAGTGGGGAATTTTTGTTTGTCGAAGCACTGATCTGCTACACTAACTAACAAAGTGTAATTATGCAGCTAGGTGACGAAGTGCTGCTCACACGAAGGAAAATACCAATAGCTAGGGTGCTCGTTTTATGGTGGTAAGTATGGTTGAATTAGCCACGGGTGGAGTCACGCAATTGTGATCTGCCTGATGTTCTTTTCTCCTTTTTCCGTCAAAAATGATCAAAGAATTTCCCAGTCAAAGTTCAAAGTCCGCACTTCCTATCTTCAGGCTAAATCTCAGACAAGGATGACAAGCAAAAAAACAAAACAAACAATGTAAGCAATATACTTCGTGGCTTTCACTTCGTTTTACGAACCGCAAAAATAATACCAAGAAATTTGCTTTGAGCTACACTCGCTCTGCCAAAGCAATGACAGCAAAAGTTCCATGCTTCCAATCCTCACTAGCTTAAGATTGCACAGATAAATCCAGATAGGCTCTCAAATCCCTGAAGGCTTCGCACTGATTTCTTTGGGGGGAGCCTTGACGGCTTGATCTGGTGGTTATCACAAGGTCAGCGTCAACCATCAGCTAAATTAAACTAAATAAATAGCCACGGGTGGGGGTTGTGAGAGGGGCTGGGGGGGGGTTTGCTCTGGTAGGACTCCTTTGGAAATAAACGCCACCAACAGCTGTGAGAAAAACCGCAAGACACACACACACACAAAGGTCTCCTTGATTTCCAGATAGCTCCAGGTCTCCCAAGGGTGGGGGACCAGCCCTGATGAGGACAGTGTCTGGATGTGGCGAGGTGGCAGTTAGAGGATGTGGGGGATGTTGGAACATTGCGTCTTAGACACGTCTTCCGAGGGTGACCCAATGGAGTATAGCGAGACTTCATCTGGAAAACCAGGCCCATCCACCGCATTCAGACGAAGGCTAAAAGGTTAATTGGCCCTGTGCGCCGCCGCACCTTCCTCGGCGTAATTTACTGTGATTAATGCATGAAGGTTACGGGCGGACTCATTTGCCGACCATCCCCGACACAACGCAATTAAGCACATCTGTGTGGACCTGGATGGAACTGCTGTGGAGGCTCAACATCAGCTCCCCTGTTGCAGCATTAGTCGGCTTGTAACGTTCTGGAACAGCTCCTGGCCAGCTCTAGTCTGTGATTTTTATAGTGAACGTGCCATGTTAAAGCAAAGGCTCTTTGTTTAGCAGAAAAATAAAAAGCCTTGGTGGAAGTGGAAGCCTTAAAGTCGAAATGCTTGTGAAGTTGTACAATTTCAATATTCACCACAAGATCAAGGATCTCTCCAGTGGCTGGACGGATAGTAACAAGACGACTTTGTTTTGACAGCTAATTACTAAAACTAATTGATAAATGTACCATCTTACAAATTTTCTAAGTTACAAACCAGTTTGCCTCTCATTTGAGTAGACATGTTGATAGTTTGATGATCATTTCGAGGACATAAAAGCAGCTATATGAAGAAACACGAAATTGGTTAGATATGTATGATATAGATAGATCATAACAGGATACATTCAAAAGTCTCAAAGACCCATGGCTGAGAATGAAAAGGAAGTCTGCCATTTTGTTTTATATAGCCACTCTGGGTGAATTACAGGGCTCATACTTCGCCAATCAGATGAGTGATGCTTAAGTGTGAGGCTTCACTGCTTATGCCGGAAAATGAAAAACGTTTGATCATCATTTGGAGGATGTAAATGTAAAATTGAGTGAGAGGGCCCCGTTCAGCTGTAATTTCCATTGTTTCAACAATTCCTCCACTGTATCCTGTATCTGTTTCCACCTGGAAGTAGTGACTCTTTTGTCAAGAGACAAGAACATGTGACATCCAATGCAAACCTTTTCAAATGGTCTTTTTTTCCCATCACTTTTTTTATCCTCGGCCTGACTGGCACCGTTCCCGGTGTCGATTATTTCTATGTCTCTTTTATGCCAAACTGTCAGGACACTTCTTTCTTTCCAGTTGTATGAATTTAGAGCCTCGTAGCTAAGCTCCGCTGCCTCAGTGTTGGTCTTTATTGAGCAAACGTATCCACTACTCAAATGCCGAATATATATATATATTTTTTTAATGGGGGGGTTATTTTCTTTTGACATCACATACATTACAAACACATCATGGCACATAAGCCTCACCTCTCGAGGGATTTAACATTTAATAGAGCCTTGTTATGTTAAGGACATGATGGCCACGTTCCTTCGACTGTGAACAGCCACATCTAATCTCTGCAAGCGAATGTGCGTACGCATTAATTTTGCTGTGTATTCTCTCTGCTGGCGTGTGTGCCTGCATACATTGTGCACATTCTGTCAGCCCGCCGCTGTGACCTTGTGCCCGTGTGTGCATGTGTACGTGTAAATAGCATGCTCAGGGTGCCTGTTTTGAGACTTTCGCTGCAGTCGAATGATGGCTTTGTATACATTTTAATCTTGGATTACTTGTGCCCGGGCTCAGGTGACGGTGTTCTGTCAGCTCAGAGCGTGTTTACATTCATTAGAACACAGTAGACAACAGATTCATGACCCGCTGTCAAAAGCCAAAGGGAACTGAACCATAACTTGAAAAATATGGCACATACCGAAACAAGTGTTTGTTTTTTTTTGCATACCGAATGTCACAAAAATGAAGCACATGCATTCACTCTTGCAGTTGTGAAAAAGATGTAGAAACTCCAGTTTCTTTTTAAATTTGAAGGACACTCAGCTTGCATTCACTCAAACAAAAATAACTCATTTTTATTCAGTGCACAAAATGATTATGGCAATGTTTCCGTCGATTAAAAGGGCCACTTTCACCCTTAGGCTTTCAAAAGCTCGCCAATGTCATGTTTAAACAACAGAATGCTTTTTCCCCCTACAGCCTTCATTGAGAACTAATTACAGCAAAGTCAAAATTGCATTAATTATTATTTATGGCGGTAGGGGGGGGGATTCAGTGGCAGAAAAAGTTATGTTAGCTGCTTTGAAATGTATGCCAACCTTGAGTGTGGGACACCACACAGTAATACATTCACACCTTTGGCAGACTTTATGCTAAAGAACCTGGAAATGAATATTTGATCACATTTTTCCTCGTCAAGGTTATGCAGTGGGCTTTGATTGCGGACGCTTTATAGACTTTCCCATAGCAACAACTCGCGCTGCATTTCTATCAACGTTTTGGAAATCAGATCAGGAAGCAAATCATTGAATAATATGCCAACGTGGTCAGTTCCTGAGGGGATGCAGAAGGGGAAAAGCGGTTAATTAGAATACTAATTAATTTACTGTCAGATTACGCTGGATAATGTCCGTATCGTCGGCCAATCAGGCTGAGACGGTGGTCACGGTTTTAAACGACACGAGCCATGTGTCCATGTACCTCGAAATTCTGCTTTGGACATGCCTAAGTGGTGTTTTCTTTTTAAATTAAACATCAACAGATGTGCATGTGCTCAGCATGCCGACTTACCACGCTGAAACTCAACAGTGCTGGTGCCTAGGGTCGATAAAAATTGTGATTTGATTGTTCTATTAATCAGATTGTTTTTTAAACCAGAGGTGAAACTGATAACGAACACATGGGGATTCTTTTTCCTTGTATTAAAGATTTTTTTTAATTTAGAAGATTTTTAATTTCCGAATGTATTAATTTTTTTTATTATTATTAATTGTATTCATATTCATTTAAATCAAAATATACAGGTGTATCTCACAAAAAAAAACAGCAACTGAATGGTACTTGAAAGTTGTATTTTATTTCAAGAGTTCCATTTAAAAAAAATGAAACTCATATTTTGATAAACGACACACAAACAAATATAAATAAATATTTTTTCATTGTATTTGTTATAATTTTGGGAGTAAGAATTGCCCTATGTGTTTAATGAATCTGTTTAACTAATAAATAAATAAATAATAAATGAAATACCTTTTAATAACTTTTCTATGATATTCTTATTAAATGAGATGCACCCCTATCCTAAAATTGACATCTTATCCAGTTATTATATAAATCATATAAATAATAGTACAAGTTATAATACAAGTAATTTTGAATTTGTGTTCATGAAAATTGCACACCATCAAAATTAGAGTTAAGTTAAAATTAAATTAGAGTAAAGTACACAGGGATGTGATTTGACCAAAGTGAAATTATCTGAAAATTTAGCCGGGGGTCTCGGGGCCGCTGGCACTCGCTCATGGGTTTTCCGTGTTTTTAAGTACTTTCAATGCACTCACATGACAAAGAAATAGACAAAACAACAGCATAAATTTTCAATGTATATTGAACTATCCCATATAAAATGGCAGTTTTAGTCAACTCAAAATCAGTCACATTCAAAAACATTGGACTGCCTTTGCTTTTAAAAACTATCACTGAGAATATCATCATATCTAACTAATGTGATTACTAAGTTAACACATAAATAATGTTGAAGAGTTCAAATTTCATGAACAAATAATTGTATCATGACCAAATGAAAAGTAACTCATATTAGAGCATACCACAAATGTCTGTTATAGCAGAAGATGTTATCTGTCCGAGTCATGTGCATACACAATGAACTACTACTACTACTACTAAAAATAAATAAATAAATAAAATAAAATAATAATAATAAAATTTAAAAAAATCAGATTTTTTTTTGGGGGGGGGGATAAAAAAAGCAGAATTCCGCGAATTAGCGGAAAAATCACATCCCTGAGTACACTTATATTAGAAGGTAGTGGTCAATTCATTGCAGCCAGCGCACTGATATCACAACTATTAGATTACAGATTGCCTGTGTTGTGTTTTAGGGAGCATTGTCGTTACATTCCAAGAATAGTGCCAAATGTTTGGAAAGTTGGTCTTTTCGTTGTAATTTTTATTGAGGCTTGATTTCAATTTTCAATCAAGATTCTTTTTGGTTTGATTTAAATCAGAGGGAACTGTGTTGGTGCCATGGCAAAAGCCCAGCATTCAGTGTGAAAAGCCGCTACTTCAAAGCGGCACTGCTATAATCATATAGTAACATAATAATATGGCAATTAGCATATGAATACAGCAAAACAGAGCTCCTTAAGGAGATGTTTACCAAGGGCGTATTATGCCGTGTTGCTATAGACCGGGTCTTGCATAAAACCACTTTTACCTAAACTGATTTTAGACTCATTATCTTAAATGAATATGTACATTGTTTGGTAAGCAATGTATAGAAACATAATAATAAAGATGAACAGAGCTCTTTCAAGACATATTTACCAAGGCATAATTAAGGATGAAGTGTGACTGGCAATGAAATCCCCACAACGTTGAAAAATTCTACAAGCGCTAAAAATGTCTGGGAAAATATAAGCTAAAGCCTCAGTGTAGGTAAATCACTTGAGGCTTAAGCTTAAATATGTTGTTTTTTTTCTTTGGCTTTGTTCAGTTTCCACCACAGAACGACAGCATGGATAATCCCAGAACTGGAAATGGACCTTACTGTGAAACTCTGTATAATTTTGCCAAGCGGATGATAACATAGGTAGCTGAAAATATGATGGAAAATGACGAATGACTGAATGACGAAGCAATGGATGACTTGGTAACCAAATATTTTGAGGGAATCTTTTTTCATGAACTTACAAGTGATTCAGTACGGTCAAAAGAACTGCCGTTCCCATCACTAACACACTGTGGAAACGAGCAAGGGAGTCACTAATGAACGGACCTCATTCACGGTATTAAAAAACTACGCGTCATAAGTACAAAGTAACACACACATACTACTATGTAACAGGGAAACATCAACTAGCGTAAACAACAAACATGTACCTCCTGACAGTATTTACAAAATGCCGCTAGGCATACTGGGAAAATATTTTGTCAACTCCTCCCTATAGTATGATGTTATTTTATCTTACGTTACGTTATTATGATAATTTAGTTCTTATTGTAAAAGAAAGCAAGAGTGCTGAAAAACAAAGCCCAAATTACTGCAGGGAGGCACTTTTAAGTTTTTTTTTTTTTAATCTGCGCAATAAAGAGTTTATAATTGATGTGTGTGTGTGTGCGTGTGTGTGCGTGTGTGTGTGGGAAGGGGGGCTTTTGAATCTTCACTTTAAAATGTTACATATAACAATCTTATGTAGAGTTAATAAAGGTTTTATAGTGGTGATGGTTTCCTACGCTCATCTTGAACATGTTCCAGAGACTCACATTCTTTGTGGAAATGTGCACATTTCCTCCTACTCCAAGTGGGACCATGGAAAAAAAAAAAAAAGTTTTCAAGAGGAACCCCCGGAAAACTTGAAAACATCCCTTGCTTCTGTTCATTCACTCAATGTTTCCTCATCTTTTTTGATTCTGCACAAAGCAGTCAAAATGTGACCATTGACCATTCCGCTGGCTCTGTCTAACAATTCCCCATCCCGCCCCTGTCCCCCACTTCATAAACTTCTTGGTTGGCCCTTTGTTTGATTAATACCATCGTGCCTTTCAGAAAGGCCTACCCTCCAACCCAAACCAGCCTGCATCAAGCGGCCCAGACAAGCCTCAGTCCTCATTATATGCAGCTTCCACTCTAGTTCCCAAGATTAGGCAAATCAGCCCGTCAGCAGTCCATAGACACCAACTTGAACCCTACTCCCTCTTTCCAACATCAATCCTGACACCCTCTGACAGAGCTAACATGCAATTTTACTTACTTACATACTTACATGACAATTTCAGCTCACTTCATCTTCAAACCACAAACGCATGGCAAGTGGCCAGTTGGCCACATTTGATTTTAACCACCCAATTCGAATCCCATTCAGTCAGAATGAGTATTAGATATCAATAACAAGGAAGGCTGGGCAAATTTCATCCTGGTCAACATATGAACAAAACACACATTACAATGCAAACCTGATTTGGCCAAAATATCAGAAATTGCACTGCAACCGCAATAAAAATGAAAACCACCATGCTGATGGCGCAGTGATTCATTCGCCTCAACTGGGTTCAGTTCCCGCTCTGAGCACATTGTGGCTTGATGTCAGTTTTTATATTCTGCATCTGATTGACTGGCAAACGGTCCAGGGTTTAGTCTAGTGGCGTGTCAGCTGGGATAGGCTCCAGCTCCGTGTGACCCTAAACAGGATAGGCCGCAAAGAAAATGGATGGATGGATGGATGGATAACTGATAAATACAGCACATACCTCCCCAGCACAATAGATAAATTTCTCGTAAGAGACCAGACCTTTCTTTATCAAATAATGAAATCTGATATCATATCTTCCTTCTCGCCACTTTGGATGAAATCCCACTAACAGGAGGCTCTGCGTTATAGAGCTGGAAAATGTGCTTTTCTGCCGCCGGTGTCTCCGAGTCGGCGGCGGATCTTAACCTTCCAGCACCTTTCATTACCCTGCAGCTGTGGCAAAAAGGCCAAGTCAGCTAATAGAGGATCAGAGGTCGAGGTGGAGGGTCAAGCCAGGTGAGAATGTTGGTAGTCTCCTTGAGCAGGCGATATTGATCTGTTAGATTGGTAGAGAATGCATCTGCTTTCAAGAGCTGTCCTTCAAATATTTAACCCTTGTGATGCTTGGCCGTGGCCTACCACCTCATTAAAGCGACCGATACAAGGTTCTGCTGCATTGCAGAAATGCTGTACTAAAAAAAAAGAATGGTGTAGAGCAAACAAACGCAGTGCCGCTAGCAGACATCTTGGCTAGCGATTTGAATTTGGCAATACGTCAAACTTGTTAGCTCTTTGACTGCCAAAAACGTTAAATAACGTTTAGCAAAATTCTATGGAGGAGTGCCAAAGACGTTAAAATCCGTTTTTTTTTTTTTCAAAACAGAGGTGAAACTAACCATTTTCTATTGTTGATTACTGAAAAACGGAATAAGGTAGAAACAAACTTTTTTTTCTGATGAAAGATGAGAGTCCAATCTTTTCAATCATTTGGTAGTATGTGTGTTTCCATAGTCCAAACACATAATTTTCTGTGGACCTTGAAATATCAGTCAAAAATGCTTAAATCGGCTGGCACCCATGGCATCCCTTTTCTGAAAACGTCTGGCAGTCAAAGAGTTAGTTTCTCTCACAGGCTCTTCAGATGGAGCCAAAGAAATAACAAATGTCATTGGTATTTTTTATATCTTAATAATCTCGACTGTTTAAATGACCAATTACTGATGTTGTAAAATTAAGACCGGAGAAGCACTAGCCCTTCTGACTGCTAATTGATAACTTTACGCCCCTTTTATTTTCCTAATTAACCATCATTAGTATTATGATTATTGTGGGTAGCATGTTTGCCTCATAGTCAAAAGGCTCTGGTTTCGAACCTTGGATGAGGTCCTCCTGTTTGGTGTTTGCATGCTGTGCGGTGTTCCTCCAGATACTCTGGCTTCCTCCCACATTCCAAAAACATACGTTTACGCGAAGACTGTAATTTTTCTTTTGGTGTGAATGTGAGTATAAATGCTTGTTTGCCTATTTGTGTCCTGCGATAGGCTGGCGACCAGTCCAGGGTGTACCACGTGTCTCTCATCTAAAAACAGCCGAGGCTCTGGCTCACACACAACTTTAATGGTGACATGCACTATAGAAAATGGATGGAAGGATGGAAATTTAGGACCTTCAGACACGGGTTAAGTTTGTTTGAGATTTTTAGACATGAGCTGAATCATTAGCAAATTGTCACTTTCTCGCATGACCATTTGTTTGAACTCCTGTCACTACTTGACGTGGTGCTTATTTTAATTTCCCCTTTGTGAGTTGTAGCCTATTATATTAAAAACAGCTGCGTATCAGTCTGCCATAACGCTTTAAGATACCGCCGGTTATTTGCAGTCCGTCTCGTCAGCACAGAAGAAGGACAATCGTAGAAAAAAAATATACATACATATTCATTTTCATCTGTTCGGCTTGGCAGCAAATGTCAAGTGTGTATTCAAATATGGTTCGGCGTCGGATAAATATGAACTGCAGCTTGTCAGCGTGAAACCACCTAAAATAGCACCCTTCAATTTGATGTAACAACTGTCTCTGTTTTCACAGGGAGAACCTTAATACACAGTCTACTAGTGCGAGAACACGGATGAAACGGCTTCTTGATGCGTAGACTCCGTGACACTTAATTTATTCTGCTTATTCTGCAAGCTAATCTGCAAAATATATGTGACAGAGTCTCGGGAACGCAAGGACAGGATGGATGTAAGTCGGCCAATAAATCCCCAGCTCTGGCGGTATTAAATTTGTCTGCAAGCCCAAGAGGTGGCACACAGCTGAGGTGCAACTTTTACTTAAATCCACTTCACTTAACGTGGGAAGATATCAACATCCTTCCGAACTGGGGAGAAGAGTATGAATCCCGAGTGGGGCCCCCCGTAACGGATAACGATTCATCGTAGTCTGCAATCAGCGTGTTTGAAGATGGACGACAGCCAAAACAGCACTTTAAATGGCTTTGAAAGGAACTCTAAATCTTATTGATTGCGTCATTCTCAATGCCTTCAGTCTGTGGTGTAAAAGAAAATGCTAATGTTTGTTTTAGATGGAGTCAATATTAGACTAAATATGGAACGGAAGGAAATCAAGACTCAAGAGATAAAAAAGTGAGATGAAAAAGTCAGCGTAAAAATAATCCAAACATGGTTTGACCTAGTGGTTAGAACACCTAAATCACAGTTCTGAGGGGTGGGGTTAGAATCTTTGTTCTAAGATCTCCACCTTGAATGTGATTTACCTGGTGACTCCAGCTTACTCCCACATTCCAAAAACCTGCATGTTCGGTTCACGGACACAAAATAAATTGTCCATCTTGAATGTGAGCCTGAATTTTTATTTGTCTACATGTGCCCTGCAACTGGCTAGCAACCCATCCAGGGTCTACCCTGCTTCTCCCACAAAAAGTGCTCCGGGATGGACTTCAGTTCACCCGAGAGCCTAATGAGGACCAGCGTAACTGAATATGGACTGATGGATGGATGTGCAACAGTGTGTCAGGTCGGTGGAATCAAGACTGCACATATTTTCAAAAAGCCACAAGAACCTCAGAATGTCAGCTTACATTTCCCATATGCAAACATGCAATTTACTCATTTAACATTTAGCGCGCTCATTTGGTTATAGAACACATCGTTTCACCATCATTGCCAGTCTAAATACTTTAATTGCAATGCAAGTCTCTCAACTGGCCGAGAACAATGTGCTTATAATGAGAAAATCTGTAGCATTTACTCTTCTCTCTTTGCGTCTCTATGTTTTCCACTTGGCTCTGTTACGGCTTTAACCTGAAGTGGTACGCCTGCACCAAAGCGCCTATAACCAAACATCAAGCCAGTGCATAAAGAATGCCATTAAGGCAAATAAGCTGTTTTAAAGCACTTGACTGCCTGTTCTTTAATGGTATGGTCGTATATTTATTTTACAAGCCGTACAATCCGAGTGGGGTCAAGGCTTCCTTTTTTTGTTTTTTCATTAGACAGAACAGTTTTTCTGTTGACGTAAAGACACAAAGGAATCTCGGAGCAATTCATTTATATAAGCCTGGTTGGACACTGCAGTTCCAAAACGAGCGCAGCAATCATGTTTATTTTCACTATCAATCAATCAGTGGCTTTTTTTTGCCCAAGAGGTAATAGGATGTAGAAGAGACTCACTGATTCTAATGCATAAATTGCTGTAATTTGATCAAAATGTGTTGGTCGACCTGCGGTCTTTTTGCTAAAATAGCGTAGACCGTCATAAATAGTCAACTTGATAACAAGTAAGGTTAGCCAAGATCCTCTTGTTATTTTTAGTTGAATCTGTGTTTGTGTGCGGCTGAATGACTTGTTGATGTGCTCTCTGGGAACGTCAGGATTCTGAGTATAGCTGCTGCAGACAGACTCGCCTGTCCAGGAGCAGCGGGAATCCGCAAAAAAAAAAAAAACACAAAAAAAGACTATCTCGGCTTTCGACTCACAAGAGTTGCGTGACCCAATCACTGGCGCAATCTTTACATTTCCCTCAGAGAATGATAAACATGTCAGACCAAGTATGGCTCTCTGCTCCAGGAGGGGCGTGATGCGAGTCAATGATTAGGCAGGGCTGGCCAAACGACCCAGACGACGCACATTGTTTGACACGGAGGCAGCAGCTGAAAAACGAGGCCAGGGTTCTGTACGTTAACCAGAAGTGACGCGATGCGTGGCGTATTGGGAACAAAGGGAAGAATTATAGTTGCATTATTGTCGGACTGCCAGTTATCTAGCCACGCAAACTGTTGAACTATTAAACAGGAGTGAAGTGGAATCTGGAATTTTCATGGCTTTAAGGGTCGGTTCTTCCAGAGTGGCCTTGCCCAAACTGTTCCCACAAAGTTCGAAGCACAAAATGAACCCTTTCGAAACCGTTGTGTCCGGTAAACTTTCGGAACCAACACAAAGCTTCTATCCAAATCTTGGGGAAAATGACATTTTAGAAAGAAGTAGGCAGAAAGGTGTGCATTGCACATCCACCAAATCAGTGACAGACAAAAAGGCAAAACAAACAAAGGAAGCCAAATCGAACTCAAAAGCCAACCACTTAAGGTTACATTGTTCGTTACCGTAGAGGTGGAACTGTATTGTAAACTGAGGACCCCCTTTACATTAGACGCCTGCAATTTGTTTGCCACTACAAGTATTTCAGTTCCATATAGGAAGCAAATATTGAGGTGCACTTTTTAAATCGAATAATAGTAGGAAGTTGGATTAGCAAAAATACTTTTGGATCCCAATGCTGTATTTCACCAAAGCAATTGGCCTTTTGCTTAAACACACCCCGAAAATGCCTTGTGGCCAATCACAGCGCAGAACGGAATAGGCTCAACACTTTAATGGTGGGGCTCTGTTAAATTTTTCAATACATTTTTATGATTTCTTGATGTATTTCCACTTTTCCATGAATTTATAGCTGTATCTAAATGTACCTATCGCAGATAAGGAATATCATGTACTTTTCACTTAGAGATATATAATTATCTATCGTGGAATTTTTTTGCTATGTCTTTAAATCTGACACCGTGCTGCCCGTCACTGTCCTATTATGACGTGCAAAGTAGTTCATTGCGCCCTTTTTTTTAAATCTGTTTCATGTCGAAAAACCAAGGACACCCCTGCGGAACTTTCACAAGCTCCCTCCAGGATTCCCTTGATTGCACTGTGATAACAATCAAATAATAGATTGTCAAATAATATCAACAATTCGTGTGTGGGACGTGGGGTAGGCGTTTGTATGAAAACCTGCCTACATCCCTGTGGTCTAAGTAAATCCACTGTTCACAGTCGACATAAAAGATCACATGCTGACCTATTGAGCTATTGATGGAATGTTCCTTCCTACAGTTGCTGCACCAATGATCCATGTGTGTGTGTGTGTGTGTGTGTGTGTGTGTGTGCGTGTGTGTGTGTGTGTCGGGTCTCTATCCCGCCAAGCCAGGCCAGAGCAATCAGCACATTAAATAGTGCTGCTGACAAGAAAAAGGCAGCCGGTGCGGGATCGCGCGCTCCAACGCAAATATGTGATTACTGTTTGCAGAAAGTCCCGCAGTCATTCCAGTCTACATGCAATCCTTTTCTGGAGCAGAGGGATGGTGGGAGGGGGGGGGGGGGGACTAATGACTCATGCTTCGCTGACGGATCGCCGCCGTGTGTACGAAATGACGTGCGTTTTGACAGGAATGGTGGTCACAAGGGGTGGGGTGCTTCAAGATTTAACCCTCGCTGTAACCCCTTCGCTGTCAAAAAGATGAACAAGATGGTGGACGACAGGCAAGTGTCAAGGGAGGTTAATTGACGTCCTGCTATCTGCATACGCATGCATAAGACGCCCATGAGAGTAGAGGGGATACAGATGGTCTATGCTGAAATCCCATTCAATGAAAATGACAACTCATGCCAGGTGTTTTCTAGTGTCTTTTAACCGGGTCAAATTGACCCGGGTAAAAGTTTAGAAACAAAGACAAAAAAAAATATATATATGGTCTTGCCACGTCAAACTTTCCTTTTCTATTGGCAGATAAATATTACTTAGTTTAGGCAAAACTATCTAATTTTGTTACTTTTTCTTGTATTTTTAAGACATATTTTTGCAGTGTATATATTCGTCAAAATGCTTGTTGATAAAGACGGGAATCAAAAAGTAAATAGTACTACTGACACATAAGGGTATTGGTGAACTTTCTTATTTTAATTTCCACCCACAGACAGACTGAGGGTAATCAAGTATCTTTCTCGGTTGAGTTTGATTGCAGGCCTATCAGTGTTTAGCCAAGATTTGTGCACAGTAAAAGCTGATGGCGCCGGCGGTAAGTCAATGATATCACTGCAAAGCCGCCGTATAATGGATGCCTGTTCGCTAAATCCAGTTATACTTTACGCCTGACACAAACTTGCACCTTCTCCAGGGCATGAGCAATGACAGCCATGCGGAATACCACACACACACGCCCTCTCTCTCCGCACATCCCCAAACCTCGACTTTCCTCGCCGCCCCTTTGCCGCGACGCTGGCTAAAGATGTCCTCGAGTGAGACAATGATCGTTGCGATTAAACCTCTCGTAAAACCGCCTTTTTAGTGCATAAATCCTTTCTCCCATGAAGCGTGTTTTTGGATTATGAAGGCGGCCTGTGCAGGGGAATCTGGGCTGTGGCTGCAGTGGGAGGAACCGGTTGGGGAGGAAGGTTGGGATTACGGCCAGCCAGAGAGGAATGGGGTTTTTGGACTGTCATGGCATCGGTGCAACAAAAAAAAAAATTGGAGCTACTGCTGGCACATTCCAGGGAAAACATTGTGTCCCTCGGTGTGGCCTAGATAATTGTTTTTAATCAGCGTAGTTCTCAGTCCTATTGGGAATTCCACTGAAATAGAAATCCAGGAGAACTGTTTCTTCCTTTCATCAGGCTAATATGTAATACAATAGAGGAGCCGTATTTGGTAATGCAAGCCAATGAAAACATTGAATGGTGCCCAAATAAACATCTATCCATCCGTCCATCACAGAGCTTTTCTGCACTTTTTGCATACCCTTCCTCTACCAAGCCATGGTCCCTAGAAAAACATCCCAAAGAATTGTCTTTTTTCAACAAGCTTGGATCATGAAGTGAATCTATTGAGCCCATTAAATATTTTTGCTGACCTGACAGATAGCCTATTGATAATAAGGACAAATTTAAGCATATATCCCCCCCCTTACCGATTACTAACCAATGTGTACTAGTTTTTATTTTGTCTATGTGCAGATCAATTTCAACTATGATTTTAACGTAAAACATGAATGCAATTCTTTGATGACACCTTTGTGATGTGTGAAGCGTCGTCATACCTCTCATACCCATCGCTAAAAACTGAACATGGAGAAAAATAGTAACCATGTATCCGCTTGGAATTGTACATATACAGACAGTCCCCTCCAAAAAGTATTAGAAAAGTGAAGCCAATTACATTCTTTTTTTTCTGTGGAATTGATTTAAGAGATAAATAGGAGGACACAGATCAACATTTGAACTTTAATTTCCAGGTATTTAAAACTGGATTGGAAACACTGTTTCAAAGATAGCACTTTTCGTTTACACCCACCTATTTTCCATTTGACCAAAAGTATTGGAATATGTGATTTACACGTGTTACATTTGCTGCCCTTACAAACATTAATGTGGGGTTTTGCCTTTGAAGGCTAGATTTACACTAGTTAGAAGAATACCCAGAGAGCTATCTGTATGGTGTTTTCAGTCCATCTGTTCTGAAATCTTTGCTAAGTAACAACCGTGTTCCAATGTCCGATCAGGACGTAAAAGAAAATAGAAACAAAAATAAAATAATGGCTGAAATGTTGATTTATTGTTATCATGTAAATTGTTAGTGTCAAACCAAATGTTTTCCAATTGGTCTAACTGCGGGGAGAGTGTATGTCCTTGCACATTTGCTGTAAACAGTGAAAAGATTAATGTTTTGTCCTACTAAATCTGCCAAGCACCCGCCATTTAAGTTTTTATGAACGGTGTTTTGTTACTCCAGAAAAAAAAAAAAAGCAAACAGAAGGATTGTTCTGCCTCAATTACATTGAAAATATGGGTAGTAGAGTCTGGGCGTTGCCGGAATAGAGCTGTGGTGAAAACTAGGAGGTGTTTGGAACAAAGGATGCTCTTGAGGGAAAAAAAACGAGACAAAGACAAGGTGCTGCAGTCTACATAAAAGAGCATGTGTGGGGCGAGAAATTGCAAGCGTAACGCACGTTTTTGTTTAACGCCTCCTCTCCCCTCTTTCTCAAGAGCCACCGTTTTATCAGCAAGCATTTGGGGACAAATTTCAGACAAGCTATTAAAGCACTCGAATGGGACCCTGCGGTTGTCACCTCCTCTTCACTCCTTGTGAAACAGACTTAAGTCTTCCTGTTTGGAGCGTCTGACACTGCCATTCAAGTGCCTGTAAAAAAAATCAACACTATTCAACATGCACATCTGGTGCTTTCTGGAAAAAAAAAAAAGCCATCACATATGTCTTCTAATGACCGCCAGCACACTCGCGTCATTCTTGACAGCTTGGGCCTAAATGACATCCTCATCTGAAGACAAAGTGACTGGTAACGTATGTATATCCGCAAAGTGATGCATTGTTGGGACAGTTTTGCGCTCACATTAGCATTTTTTTTTTTTTTTGGAGTGGTGTTGATGAGGGGGGGTGGGCGACAGGTGCTGAAAACAAGCGCCATTGGGGCTGTTTGTCACAGAATAAGCATCCAGAAGGATACGACAAAAGGAGATGAAGATGGCGGCAATTGTTGTGAAATGGCGAGATGAGAGCGAGCGCTTGAGAAGTGCCCTCCAGCTACACGAGTGTACGCAACAACAACAGCATGAGTCAGAGTTTAGTGTACTTCCTTTTGAGCTATGAAGCTGCACATTCACCTCATTGCCAAGGCAAACGGTACACAGTAATTAAGGGCATGCAAACAACTTTTCTTGATTCACGCCAAAAATTAACAATCAATAATTCGTATTACTTAAAAGGTGTTAAGAGATATTTGGTATTAGGGGCGAAATTATAGGAATTCTGAATCAGTTTTGGAATTGATCAACACATTTCCAAGGACATTCTCGTAGAAATCTCCCAATGGCATTGAAAACTTGATCAATTGTCAGGTGCAATCTTGGGGTCATGATGTCAAAATGTAAACGTCATCATGAAAAGAACTGTTTAAATATACCGGTAATTTCAGGGATGTGATTTGACCAAAGTGAAATTATCTGAAAATTTAGCCGGGGGTCTGGGGGTCGCTGGCACTCGCTCATGGGTTTTCCGTGTTTTTAAGTACTTTCAATGCACTCACATGACAAAGAAATAGACAAAACAACAGCATAAATTTTCAATGTATATTGAACTATCCCATATAAAATGGCAGTTTTAGTCAACTCAAAATCAGTCACATTCAAAAACATTGGACTGCCTTTGCTTTTAAAAACTATCACTGAGAATATCATCATATCTAACTAATGTGATTACTAAGTTAACACATAAATAATGTTGAAGAGTTCAAATTTCATGAACAAATAATTGTATCATGACCAAATGAAAAGTAACTCATATTAGAGCATACCACAAATGTCTTTGTTATAGCAGAAGATGTTATCTGTCGGAGTCATGTGCATACACAATGAAATACAAAAAAAAAAAAATCAGATTTTTTCTTTTTGGGGGGGAGATAAAAAAAGCGGAATTCCGCGAATTAGCGGAAAAATCACATCCCTGTAATTTGTAATCAAGAAATGTATATTGGTCAATTCATGGATGAAAAGCCACATTTTGCCATTCAACTCCTTTGTTAGAGAAGAGCACGTTGTTTAGAAAGCACTGAAACACTGAACAGTTGAACTTGAGCAATCAAAAGTTTCGATAACTCAAATATCCCAAACGTTTTCTGAGTAGTGTCTTAATAACATGTTTGTGACATACTTTTATTTAAAGAAAAAAAAATACAAGGATGACAAGTTAGACCACTCTTTCCACAACCGACTTGTCTTGCTGTAAGCTGTAGAGGTCAAGTAGTATTTTGTTTAGAGAGCCTAATCCTAACAAAACACACACACACACACACACACACATAAACGACTGTGAAACACGAGCAAGGCTCAAAAAATATTCCACCGATTCTATACCACCGCAACAACAACTTCACCGAGGAGCCAACTATGTGTCGCTTAGCAGAAACAAATGCTGTTGATTGGCTGTTGGCTAACCTGAAAAAAATAATAGTGCAGCTCAGCTTACCTTTTGACTTTGATGCAGTGTTGCAAACTGTGTATTTAAAAGTGATTGTGGATCTTTAGCCAACCTAGCTGGCGAGTAGGGCCAACTGGCCTGGGAAACCTGATGCGGGGGTGGTTACTATATAAATTTGCCTCGCTGTTATGTAACAGTACAAAAAGGCTCGTTCACGGATACATCTTCAGAAATGGCTAGATAAAAGATTTACTTGGTCATTTAATTTCACGCTCGACGGATGCCAGAGATCCAACTATATGTATACAAGCATTTAAAAAGTCAATTTTGCCAAATACGTTCCATTTAATGCGATGGGGGACTGTCTAAATGTTCGGAAACACTGCTTTTGAAGTTAGCGTTGTATTAAGCAGAATAACGTTCCTTGACGTCATGGTTTTGTTCTTTTAGACCAGTGATTCTACCAGAGACCATTGAAGTGTGGTTGGAGCGCAGTACAAGTACATGCTTATGCTGGTGCACTCTATATATTTCTCAACTGCTCCAAGACGCCATTAATCAATCATCATCTGCAGACAATTAACAGATTTCTCAAAGATTAATTATTTTTATCTCAAATTGCAATGTTGGTGCCAAAGAGGAAAAGTGAATCATCTAGCCTTTCGTGCCATTTTCTGTTGTGTGTCCTGATTTAACTTGCAGCTGACATTTGGTGAGAGAAGCGGGGTACACCCTGGACTGGTCACCAGGCAATCGCGCGGCACATTTAGACAAACAATTTTCACAATATGAACAATATTATAGAGTCTAAGATTCTTGTTTTTGGAATTTGCGAGTTAGCCGAAGTGCCAGGAGAGACCCATGCAAACAAAAAGACTGGAGGCTCCAGTCTGGAGCTGAGATTTCGAACCCACACTCTCATACATGTGAAGCGGACATGCTAACCACTATGACATCATGCTGTAAAACCATTGCATTATTCTGCTTTTGGCATTTGTGTTGAGGTTTTCCATAAAAGAAACAACTGAGGAAAATTTTGTGTTTTGTTGCATTGAGCTGCCCTGACCTGCGCTTCACACCTTTTAAAAGCTTCCGGGCCTCTGATTTCCATGTTAATGTTACAATATTAAAAAAAATATTTAAACTCCCCGTACAACCGGAGCTTGCAGGTGTTGACAAAAGTGTTCTTGCATTACTGTGTGAGAAGAGGAGAATTTGAGCAAGATTTGAAGAAGGAAATGATCCATGACCAAGTCTATATTCAGTGCACAGATAAACCACTCAACATTATTTCGGGACTAAATTTGTATTTCTAAAAAAAAAAAAAAAAAAAAAGGACATTTTACTTGAGGCAGTGAGATCAAACAACCCCCCCTTTTTTGCCTAGTGTGCGGTTTCAGTGATCTCGTGGCAAGACAAGTTAAAGCACAAAGTAAAAACGACTCATAGCTTTTCCATTCTGCTCAGCGAGGCAAAATATAGCCTTTTCATTGTGTTAAAACTGTAAGAGTCAGGGCGCCCGAGGGCCGTCTGAAGCAAAGACTCTCAATCTCTCTTTCTTTATCATCTCCACTGGAAATCACTCGAGCCTCCATGTGGTAACTGTGGAGGAACGGATGGAGGTGATCTACTGATTTGATCGCTTGGCATCGCCTAGAAAGCGGCCTTATTCCAAACACTTTTTAATTAATGGAACTCAACGGACCAATAACCCAATTTTAGGCCTGGCCACAACAAAGCGTCAAACAGGGATGTGATTTGACCAAAGTGAAATTATCTGAAAATTTAGCCGGGGGTCTGGGGGCCGCTGGCACCCAGCTAGGTCCAGGGCAGTGCCTTGGTGGGGGGACAAGGGGGTGGCGAAGCCCCCCGGAGCTCATGGGTTTTCCGTGTTTTTAAGTATTTTCAATGCACTCGCATGACAAAGAAATAGACAAAACAACAGCATAAATTTTCAATGTATATTGAACTATCCCATATAAAATGGCAGTTTTAGTCAACTCAAAATCAGTCACATTCAAAAACATTGGACTGCCTTTGCTTTTAAAAACTATCACTGAGAATATCATCATATCTAACTAATGTGATTACTAAGTTAACACATAAATAATGTTGAAGAGTTCAAATTTCATGAACAAATAATTATATCATGACCAAATGAAAAGTAACTCATATTAGAGCATACCACAAATGTCTTTGTTATAGCAGAAGATGTTATCTGTCAGAGTCATGTGCATACACAATGAACTACTAAAAAAAAAAATAAAAAATCGAATTTTTTTTTTTGGGGAATAAAAAAAGCGGAATTCCGCGAATTAGCGGAAAAATCACATCCCTGATTTTACCTCAACGTAATCCCCCAACAAAACCCATTGATGAACCATTATTTAAAACCTGTAACACATTGGCTTTTAAATCAGTCTATTAAATATTCATAGTTTGTATTTTAGGCCCTTTTAAAGATTTTTTTTGCATTTAAAGTTTGTCTTAAATCAAACCAAAAGCCAGGTATACACACACTGATAATTTGGCTAAAGAACAGCATTTTCCTTTCCTTCTGGTCAAAATGACAAAAGGCCTGACCCAGGGATGCTTCTAAAAGACTACCCTCAGTGATTATGTCTAAAGTGGGATACACTCACACTGATAATCAGGCCAAATTGTGTGTCAGTAGTAATGTGTATGTTATGGTCATCTCGCATACACCGCACATTAAAAGAGCAGTAAGCAGACACATGGTTTCCTCATCACATGGGGTCTTTCACATCTAAAAAAAAAAAATTGGTTAAGATCTCACGTATCACTATCTGCTTCAGCTTCATTTGTTCCTACCGCAGATGTTAAAGTCAGCTGGATGTTTTACTTGCATGTATGAAAGTCGCATTATGCTCCATGGGATGTAAATGACTTCATTCAACGGCTGCTGTCTTACATAAAGTGACATTTATGGAGAAATGGAGTCCCATGCAGCCTGTGAATAAAACAGTAGCAACAGAAGTGATAAAGTAGTTAAAATATATCCGAGCTCTAAAGGCAAAAATTACAATGCTTGACATCAAGTGTGGTGCAAATGAAAATGGCGCATCCAGACAGCATGAAAAGGTCACAAACAAAAACAAATGCTGTTTTTAATTAAAACCAAGCTCTCTCGCTAAAAGAGGGACGCAACGACGTGGGCTGGAGGTGAGACAATCATCTGACGATAATGTTCAATTGCTTTTTTACCATTTTACACAATCATGTTAGGATGTTGTAGACGCAAAAAGTATAGCAACTTTGTTTTCATTATTTCAATTACCCACATTTGCTTTGACGTTATGAACAATTACAATTGTTATGATTTAAGATAGCAATTCCTTGTCTGTAGTGTCAACACAGAGTTTGACACAGCTCTCCAGATATGCTATCATTTAGCCTAGTTGCTTCCATTTCTTCTACTACTACTACTCTAGTCTGGATGACCTGCGGCGCCACATTGCCTCTCACTGGTCAGTCTTGGTATTACAATGAACATCTGGTGTGGGCTAGCAGATGCATTGTTGGTGGAGATATCGTTATGAGGTGTGAGTTGCTGGTCATCACAACACCACCACACACTAAAAACAAGTAAGAGAAAACATTTTCAAATGTTTACTCATGTGTGGAGTCTCTCATATTTTAAGAATGTGGTTAATGTGTTAAAAATCGTGATTGCTCCACCCCGCCACAGTCAAAGGGCTGCATGAGTCTGTTTACTTTGTTTGTACATTGTTAATGTCTTAAGCCCAAAAAATAAAAAAAAATAGCAGACCATACAAACGATTCAGCCCAGCATGAGCGTTATGAATAGGCATGGTCCGATTGCCGGTTTGACGGTTGACCATGGTTTTAAAAGGAACCACTAACACTAGCTTTCGCTGGTAAGGTTGAGGGGACTGAGTAAAATTAACTTTTTTTTTCTTTTCTCTGCAATTAGTGAGAGGAGGGGTGACTTGTTACGCACGTAGGAGAAAGAGGAGCGGGATGCATTTTTTGCTCTGTTGATTAATGAGCATTGTCCTAAAAGTAAATTAAATAAATAAATAAAATGCCAGCCAGTACAAGTTAGCCCCAATGACAACATAAGTAGCCTACGGTTCTGTTTTTAAAAAAAAAAAGCTCGCTCTCAATGATGGGACACTAACTTACTAATAAGAATTGAAACAGAAGAACAATGTTAACATGGTACACGTTTCTTCTGTAGCTGTATCCGAATTGTGTATTATTCTATAGTCTTTATTGTTTTTATTTAAACAAAGACTTCACAAGAGGTCATTTTAGAGCTGTCATTTTAATAACGCAATACCACGATATTTTTGCTCATGTTTATCATACCGTCAGAACTCTAACCCCAGTTCGCTAAGTTAATTGAACACTTCAGAAACAAGATTGATGTGCAATAAAGTGGCAAAACACAAATGTGTGATGCCTTCACCGACACCCGTGGCCACGTATATTGTGTACGGAATAGAGGCCTATTCAGACACTATGAATAATAATATTCTAAATGTTTGGCCTGGTCGTAGGACATTCACTCCATTTAATAGTCTCTGCTGGATCTCTTTTATTGATTTCACAGGCGCAGCAGGTCTCCTGAGATTTTCTATGGATTTTCCAGCTGCCCTCCCGAATGATCCATTGTGATTTCATGGAGAAAAGCAGCCCTGATGGGGAAGACAGCCAAGCTTTCTAAATCCCCCCCACACCTCTATTGTACACCTGATTTCTGCTTCCTAAGCCGCATCGCTTCGCGACTGCAGTGTGATTGCAGACATTGTGCTCGTTACCCCACTGGATACGTCTGCAGCTTTATTTCTGCCAACTCTATTAGCGTGGGCACCATTTATAGTCACTTACTCCAGTTGGAATCATTTACTGTACTTGGAAATGGAGAATAAACTTAACACAGACTGTTTGTTTGGGACGAGTGCTTTATCAAAAGCAACTCACTGGATAAGTGCTTATGCAAATCCTCGGAATCTTTCTTTGCCCAAATGGGGCATTCGTAGTCATCATCTTTTGCTGAATACGAAACAACAATAAGAGCAGCGAGGCGTCCATTTATTAGTCGCCGCTGAGGTTGAATCTTTGCTGAATTCTTTATTTTTGATTTCCAAGAAAAATACGTTATGTTCTGAAATGGTTCAAGCTCAAACAACAAATAGTCTCGCTGCGGCTTGTGAGAATTAAAATGATGCCAGTTTGAAATAATGTCATTCATGGATAAGCATTCCAAAAGGTTCTTTGATCTATGTTCTGTAAAACTGCTTATTTTAGATGGAACAAATTTGAAAGGAAAGCACATACATTCTAATTGAAATTACGTTCCCACAATTGAACGTTAACTAACGTGTGGAACCAACAAAGGCAGCAAACGAATAAACAAAATGCCCCTTTTATATGACAGTAACAAAAATTATCTCTAGTATGAATAATAATCTATGTATGAAAAAAACAAACCAAGGTTTTCTCTTCTTGTATTAGAAAAGAACGGCGCCTTGGAGAAAGATGTTTGCACTCCATTCGTGAAGACCTCACATCTCTATTCATAGCGTCCCTTTCTGTCTTTAAAAACATAACGTTTTGCGAGGAATCCAAAGCAAAAGTTGCTTCCTTTGTTCAACACTCACTTGTGTTTACATTTCTATGACAGTTGTATGCTTTTCAAGGCTGAGCATGAATGCGGTTCGCAAATGAATTTCAAAGGTCTCAACCAAAGGCCAAATGGGTTAATTAATTCTCAGTTTGCAGGCTTGATACAATTACTTGAATAGAAACAAATGACACTCAAGGACATTAAAATGTCTTTTCCCTCCTCATATGGCACTCGGAAATTATACCCGATTTGAAATGCGTACTTTCATTTTATTATGCAGAAAATTGAATGTCGCTTTCGCTTTTGATTATCATGCCAGAGACAATTCTGATATTCTGTCAACCCACCTCAAAAATCCCCCCCCCCAAAAAAAGAAAAGAAAAAAAGAGTGTGATCGGGTTCTACAATATGCGAGGGAACAGATGCCCATCATACTGAAATGAAAGAGAAAAATATCATGCTATGGAGTGACTTGTAACATCTGAGGCGATCTGACAGCGACAGCGTCACTAGCAATACCGGCACCAACAGACCTGTAGATTTCTCTAGACTACAAACTTTTGCTTTGTATGGACGATCCATTTTTAGTTTTGGTTGTCTGGAATTTGAATAAAATGTAATATCTAGAGAAGACTTAACGAATCTGTACATTTATGACTTCCGGTGGCTTTAAAGCCTTTTATTGGGATCTACTGATCGTTCAATGTCCATACTAGCGAGTAAAACAGATCTCCAAAATGGCTGCTTCAAACCAAAATGGCAGATTTACTTGTGTCTTTCCTTGGTTTCTTGGAACTTGGGTCGACTCTTGTCTACCAAATTTCCTGTTGCCAAGTGAAACAAGTGTCAGGGGCTGAATTGTCACCCAAAAAAATCTCTAGGATAAATTTGTCTTTGAAGGGCCTCTGAAATTATTCAAACCAAAATGCCAGACTATCAGTCTTTTTTCGGCATGGCTTCTTGATACTTTTTTTTTTCTTTTGCTTGTCTACTCATGATAAACAGGTCGACCAAATTTTATGTTGGTAAGTGAAACTGACCCAGAGGAATTTATATTCCAAAGATCCAAAAGGACAGGTTTGTCTTTAAAGGACGCTTAGCAATGGCCACAATGTCTCTGGCAAGGCTGTTTTCAACCAAACGGCAAACACTCATTTTCTTTTCAGTCATGGGTTGTAATTAATTGACTCTTTTGTAGGTTTTGTCATGACAGACATTCCTACCATATTTCTTCTTTTTTGTGTGTTATTTCCTAGCAGATGAATCATTTCTAAATCCGAACAAATAGCATACAATTGATTGCATTAAACCATGGCACTTCCACTGTAGCCAGCATAAAAATAGAAAATTTACGCAACCATCAGTAACCAATATTGCACATATGGAAAAATGTCCTTCCCTTGTGGCCGAACGAGGTTCTGTTTTGGAGGGAGATGATGACGCCAAGCATTTAACTACCAGCGGAGATCAATCAATGATGATGCAGATTAGTTTCCAATGAGAAAGGTCAGCAAGGGAGGGGTCATGGTGGACAGACCATATGGGCCAGAGAGAGGGACAGAGGGTGCATGGAAGGCCGACAGAGATGGAGTGAAAACAAAGGGCAGTTGTCACGTGAGTCCAGAGTCGCTGATGGATGTGCTGCGTGGCGTCGTGTGTGCCGAGGCAGCGTTTTCAGGTAGAAAAAGACTTTCTCTTTGTCATGCAGATGATGATGCAATCAGACCCGCTTTGTCTCGGCCCGACGGGCTGCGCTCCCGGGGACATTGAGAGCCCCAACCGCTAATCCGCCCCGGGTTTGTGTTCTCCGAGCGCGCATAAAAGGCGACGTCCCGGTACCTGGGGTGTGTGTGTGCGGATGGGGCTCTCCAAAACGAGGTCTGACCTCTCTCAGGCTACTCGCTCGCTTCTCTGCTTCCCTCACTCTCTTTTTCTCCAGCTTGGTAGAGACAAACCACACTGTTTGGGGGGGGGTTCAGTTCCCGAAGGCAGTTTCATTTCAGAGCGTGAACTTTAGACATGTCTGTCATGTATATAGCCACAAAAATGTCTCAAGGACCCATGTACGAAAAGACATGGGAAAGTTGCCATTTTATTTTTTTACACGACCATTTTAGGGTCATTTCGGCCATTTTCCGGAGTCTTTCAAAGAGGAATTTGTCCTAGGGACTCTTTGAAAATTCAGCCCCAAAGCCAGTTTCACTTAGAAGTTTGAGCCTCAAAAGTCTCAGTCCCGAAATGACAGGAAGTAGGCCATTTTGCTTAGGGTGTAGGCCATTTTTGTTCAAAACAGCCATTTTATGAAAAATATAATTTAGCCAAAAGACACAAAATAGAATAAAGTACAAAACCAACAACGCTGACAGCAAATTAGGCCACGATATGTTATTTTGTCTGTGAGTGCTTGTCCTGTTTGTTTCCCACTACAAATGTATCGTCACCGAATAAACAAGGCGCAGCGAGGAGAGTGCACCTCGCCAATTAGCAAGCGCTAACAAATATAGGATATAAGAATAGCCTTGATCTAGATGCCTTTATGAACATTGTGGGAGGTTACGCAGAGGTAATGAACGTTTCTCCTTCGTCTGTTTATTTGAATTGGTTGCCTCGTCTGCGTCAATCGTGCTACGCAAACGTAACACCGCGGCGCTGAGGCAAACCCCCGTGGAAAAGGAGCTCGTCCAAAAATATCATTCGACGTGAAAATCTGGAATTAATATGCCGTACTGTATCTGTCTGCAGACCTCTGAGAAAAACATTTCTATGAGACACAGTGCTTATCCTAAATTATTAACAGCAAGTTAACAGTAAGCGCTTGCACAGCGCAAAAGCTCTTTTTCCATTTTGATTGATTCAGTTAAACAACTTTATTGACATTGACAATTTGACATATTGTGTTGCATCGGGACAGAAGCACTTCCCCACGTGACGCACTCCAGCACGACCGCATTAATAAACAGAAAGGAGCAGTACCTTTATGACACCGTCAAATTGAATTGCATTACAAGTGTGGGTGTATATATATCATGTGTGGGTGTATCTAATGAAGTGCCTTAATGGTTGTATCGCGCACACTAACAGCGTTACAGAAGCTTTAGTCATGAACCTAAAATTGGACCACTTGGTTTGCCGACAGCACACAGGAATAATTAACCCTCTGAGCCTAACTCCAGATATTTCCCCCATTTTTTTTTTGTCATCTTTCTGAAGATCCCATTCCGACACATCAAGGAGGCTCTATTATGAGGGGAAAATGGTAGCCCGTGCCTGATTTTACTTCAGATGACCTAATTTATGAGCGTTAATAGGAAGTGAAGAGTAGGAAGGAGGTGCTACATTTTCTATGCATGTTCAACATTGGATGAAAATTAAGCTGACAGAGGGTGTCTGCTAAAATGCATGAAACGTGAATGAGTGCATTCACACAGCAGGTCCAAATTACCAATTTGGATTTTAAACTTATTTATTTACAGATCTTTAAAGTAAACTGATACATCTGCTGTTCTCTTCTGCTTATATTGAAATGTATTGTCATGTTTTGTTTCCCAAAAGTAATGTGCATCTTAATAAAAATAAATACTTGGATTATTTTCAGTTGACAGACTGACAGCGGGGTAAAGATCTTAACAGCTCTTTAAATATTTTCACTTTGTAATAGCATCAATTGCAGCCCCATCTAATCCACAGGTGTATACAAAGTAAACAGGCTTCAATGCACTTCACAGAGATACAAAATGAAAAAAATAATAATAATTACTGAAGTCAATGCAAAAGGCCAGTGACAATCTAGTGATCTAGAACTGTAACGACTTTACCATAATACATATCGTTGCTTTCCGTTGACAACCTTGCGAGTCCATTTTATCTCCAAGTTCTTCCGAATGTGCAACCTATGATAGCATGTTAAATAATAACGTAGAATATCTCTTCTGGCCACCAGAACTATGCTTTAAATTTACTTCCTGTTCAAACCCCACGTCTCCCTGTTTTTCAGAGCGAAGACTAAAATGGCGGAAGCCGTTACTGTGTATTAATAAAGCAACGACCAGGGATAGTAAAGGTAATCATTTTTTTAAACTAAACAATAATGTTATATTTTGACTGGACCATTCATGCATGAAGGTTAAAACTGGGTCACTAACTCTGCTTTTAGCACCAGATTTATGCTGATGTTGTGTTTTGATGACATCATGAGTTTATAGATTTGTAGCTCGCAACTACTTGCAGTTAAAGACATTATTGTTTGTCATCTTAAAATGTTATAAAACATTAAATTAACGAAAATACCTTTTTGGTACTAAACAAAACAAATCACGGAAGGTTTGTGGTGTGTTTTTATGAAATACTTTGACGTGAAACTGCTTTTATTGCTCGTAAAAACGTAAGAATGTATTAAGTGTGTGGTTGTTTCAGCACAGTCTTGGCCAACGTTCAGTTTATTAATTAGTATGTTGTCAGTAATAAAGACATCAAACCATTAAATAAAACAACAGCCCACCATCCTGACCCATGCTGCTACATGAATACACTGTATTCTTAAACGTAATCTTTTCTTCCTTCAAACGTTAATACTTTCAGTATGCTTAGCGGTAATTTTAGCATCAGGTCTAGAGGGCAAATGTATGCGGATTGGAACAGTTAAAGGTACAAAAGCCTGAAGTGTTGGCTTGTGTACTGCAGATTGCAGCAGTCAGTAGCAGACAGCTGAAGGCACTGGAAACCATGCCAAAGAGTGCATCCTATCCTGGTGGGACCGAACCTGCGGGATCGCAATTCTCTGGCAAGACTTCAACGAGCACACCTACCTTCCTTTTTCGGCTTTGATTATGCACTACAGAACCACAGAGAATCAGACAAAAGGTCTCCCGCATACAACAAACAAGCCCGTGAAGAGGAGTCAGTGATGTAGCGTAGTGTTGGCTACAGCAAAGCTGTGATACTGCTCCTTGATCTCACACACGAAAATATATAAAGACGCCTCTGAAATAATGCGACACATCTCCTTCAAGGGAAACAACAACTGGTAGCAGCACTAATTGAGATTGTGCATGCAAAGTGACAATACCGGCGCGCTGTGCAGCATGGATTAGGTCTTGAATAGAGACAGATTCTTTGTGAAAGCCTACTGTGGCGGTTGGCATGCGGGCCAGTCCGCCGCATCTGCTCATCGGGCCCACTGAGAAAACACTGGATTGTATATACACACGCTCGCTCGTTTCTACCGTCTCCTAATCTGGTTTCTCGGAGTCGGCCCCCTTTCGGGTTTTTGTTACTCTGACACAAAACAAAATGCTTCCATCTTACATTAGGGCATCCATTCCTTACAAAACAATTCCGGTTCAAAACAATAGAAAACATTTACATATGAAAGCGTCTTTTAACAAGGATGGTCGGATTAACTATCATATTGTGTGCGTTGAAACACCAGGCTAGGGTAACATACACTGAAGGCAGTACATCAAACTGGAATACAAATGAGCGCAAACCAAGGTCTTGCAATCCAAATTGTACATCGCCATAGCTCACTACCCTTGATTTTATTGATTCTTGCCTTAAGATAGGCCTGCGCCGCACAAATTAAGGCCGCTTCAAGCTCGATTTACGCCAAGGCACATATCGCTGGCGTCTGCTCGCAACCGCCTTTGTCCAAATTTGGTCAATGTAATTTTTTCACAAGTCGATACTATTGGGCAGTCCCCATTGTGGGTCTGTTATTTTTACAGATCAATGACCAATCTTAAGTGCTGGAAATGTCTTGGTCTCTGACAATGTAATGTTACAGGTTCAACAAAAATGCTTTAATCTTAGGGTAGTGAATTAAAGAGAAAAAAGATGTTTGTCATAAATAATTTTTGGACCAATTAACTCATTTTACCCCCAGCCATATTCACTGAAGCAACCCCCTTCGCTCCCAGCTGTTTTACTGTATTTTGGATGATTTTGCAAGGCCCACAGAATATTGTGCCCTATTGCTATAAAAACATTGGAACCTACCAAAAGAAAGATTAGAGTCTGTTCTTTCATTAGGGAAAAACATAACTTTTGGGACCATGATTATATTTAAAATAGAACCTTTTTTTTTTTTTACGTTTTGGGGAGCAAATGAATTCAGTGAAATTGGATCATTTCCCGTGGCACATGACTCATTGGCCAGTGGTTGTAAATGTAATGCACATTGAAAGAAAGAGACACAATTGGCTTGTTTGACCGAATAGTGCAGCAACACATAACAGACACTACAACAACACTGACATGCATATTTTCTTTATCCTCTGTGGAAAACCACTGTTACTGCAGTTTTCTGAGCAGAAAATCTCCTTCTTGTATTATACACTTTTTGTCTCCTACTTTCTGACATCCTACTAACTAACTAACAAATGTTACTTGTTAGCTTGGAAAACCAAACTAGTAAATGTCTGGTTAACAAACCAACTTTATTTTGACGTGAATATTCAAATTAAATCATCAGTGCTTTTGTTTATGTCTTCATCAAAAAAAAAAAAAAAAAACAGGGCAAGTGGAATCTGTCGACCTTCTGATCCCAACAACAACTTGCATACTGGCCTTTAGCGGACTGCTGCCGCATCATGGCAACACCTACCCAACCAGAAAATGTCTTCAGCACCGCAACAGAAGGCAGAGACCAATTGGAAAACACAAGTGGTTCCACCTAGACAATTCCCAAGCACACGTTTAACTGCATATGCTACTGCGGTTTTATAGCTGCGTATAAATCTGAATTCCAACTCAACATAATTCGATGAGCGCTGTCGTTAGCAGGGCTGTCAACTAAACGCTGATGATGATGAACGGGCCTGAAACCAAAGCGGGATAAATCCTTCGTGTGTTTTCCCTGGACATGTTTGACAAAGCTCGCCGTATTTGCTTGTCGTTCCACCTCCATTAATCTTCAAACATGGCCGCTCCTTTCCTGCTGGGTTAACCAATAATTCGACACGGCTTCTCACATGAGCACTAATCAACAATTTAGTGCTGTACCTCAAATCCCCCGGGATGAATTAAACGCCTATGAAGGAAAAGGGTCCCACTTTGCTACTTATTAGGACGGCGGCACAATGTGGTCTCAGTGATCTGAAATAAATCAAAGCCAAGACATCGTATTTGGACTACGACAGAGTGTTGACGCCAACTTCCTCAAATGAGATCGCCACAGTGAACCCCAAAATCTGTCCAACGAAGGTGGTTGACTTCTCACTGTACTTCTTAATTGTTCTAGTTTTAATGGTTTCCCTAAAATGAATTAATTCAACTCTTGCCATTATAACGCCTTTCCAAAAAAACTGTACAGAATATGTAATAAGTAACATTTCTTTACGAGTACAATTACAGTAAAAGTACATTCGAAATACTCGCCAATACTTGGTCTTGCAATTGTTTATTTTAGTCAAACTTTGTTCAGATACACAAAACAAAACTTTTTTTAAAAAATAGCCCAAGTCAAATATTACACTTTAGAGTAATAACTTGCTGACTATCCAACTGCATGTTTTCCCCAAAAGTGTTTATGGATCAATGTGACTCGCTACATGTTTAACCATTAAATACTTTTTTAGTTTTGGAACAATGCCAGCAGATTTGTATTTTTTTTTTTCACCTTTTGCATTTTCAGTAAATGGGTCAGTTAGACCCGCCCTATAAAAAGGAGTGTTTGTTAACAAACATGAAATCTCTCGGCTAAGCTTCTACACAACAATATTAAAAAATATCCGAAAAGAGGTCAACAATAGCAATGTTCAAAAAATCCACTGGAGGCTTCACTTCACTTTTTTTCAGATTAGAGCTCCAGTGACCTCTTTTTCAACCCTTCGTTTCTCATACGTAAGCCATCTTTTACCACTTCATTGGTCGACGAGGGTGACCTATTGGATAGAGAAAAATGGGGGGGCTTCAGCGGGGGGGGGAATCTTTACTCGGGTGGTGCATCACTCGCTGTTGGGTACCAAATCGAGTTGGACGTTTAGCACTAAAAGCCGACACGACGTCGCCAGAACTGATAATAACGGAAGTTATTGCTGTCGTCTTCGGCAGTGTTCTTTTGCTGTTGAGCAGTATAGATTAATTCATGAAAAAATGCAATTATTACTCAATTCTTTTTGTTTGGGATTTGATTTACGGTGGCTGCAATATATATTTAAGTTGTGACACAGATGCCGTTTGCAAAAAAATCACTTTCCAACCCCTGCGGCTCCATACCATATCACCACGTTGTGTAAACTGAGTTGTATGCTACAAAAAAATCCTTCCTCAAACTTAATATTCTATTATATTAATATTACTAAATTCTGTTAATTTGTTTTTCCAATTATGGAGTATATTTTGCGACGCACATACCATTTACATTTGTAACAAATATTCAGTGTACATGTGCATATATGAGACTGTGTATATTAAAAAGGTACCCAGGGAAAGCATTTGCATAAAAATATTACAATTCTGTAAAAATAAAAAATAAAAGCAGTTTATCGAAAACTCTGCACCATAATCGGGAGATTTTATGGTAAACTCCTTACACCCATCTTGTCATAGTTTTGTCCAATATTTATGTTTATTTTAATTTTCCCCCTTTTTTTATTGCAACTTCCCACTAATGATGCGTCTGTTAACCTAAATGCATTCTCATACTGATTCAAAATTAAGAATTTGACACTGTGGCACTCATCATAGACTTTAAATTGTAAATTTATTCAAATGTACCACTATTACTGTTTAAGTTTCATCTTATATTTACAATTGTGCCAAGTTTACAGAATATGTCGACACATGCAACACTTTTCTTGTTCACGTTGAATCCTAATTAAAATAAAATAAGTATGTTTTGCCTGATTACTCATGTTTTCATTCCACAAATTCTGCCATTTTATGAGCACAACTGTTAATTTGAGTTTTTTTTTTTAAAATTGACCTTTTTTCTGTAGCTCCATAACATATTGACAAACAATGTAAATTAAATTGTGCATCATGAAAGACAAACGTCAACATTAAAAAAAAAAAAATCACATGAGGATATAAGAGCTTGCAAAATCCGCGCAAGTTACAAAAGAGGCACTTTTGCATGGACGTTTTTCGTGTGATTTTGCACGTTTTAAGACTCGTGAGAAGACACAAAAAGTCGAGCTGTGTCTTTAAAACTGGAGGATGCTCAGGCATGTTTATGTCCCTCCATCATCATCATCATCATTGTCACTACCGCCATCATCTTCATCCTCAGCCGCAGTCAACAGTGTCACACAAACGCCACATTCATCCAAAAAAGCGGGAGGAAATAACCAAACAAATGTGTTTCGTGTCATTTGCCCCCCTTTTTTTTTTATATTTAACAATGGAGCCAACCGGGGACCGTCGGCAACGTCAAAAGCCGGCACGAGGATGCGCGCGGCTCTTTAAAAGCCGTACGTTAGCTTACCTTCAACAGCTATTACGACCGGCAAGGTCCATAATATCCATAGAATATCCATGGTCACGGTCACTCAGAAACGGCTCCGGGCATTCAAATAAAATAGGTCCAGAAAGCCATTGACAGCCCGACGCGGAGAGGGCACAGGCGGTCCTTCACCTCCAGCAGGGCGCGCACGGATAGCAAAACACAAGCGACTCAAATGTGGACCAAGTTTGGACGAGACCAAACGCCCACAGACACCGGGGGGGGTCCCTTGTCACATATCATATCAAAAGAGCCGCTCTGTGATTTTAGAGTGTATATCGTTTGAAAGAACCATTTAAGTATAAACATTTTTGATGACTTAGGACGATATTAAAATATATATTTAAATTTTCTATGATGTGATTGGTTGCAAGGACAACGGAATCCCCCTTTCGAGTGAAGTTCGTGTCACCCAACTGTCAATCAACAGGAAAAGGACTGTCCTTCTGCCCAGCGCTTTTTACCTTGCAACTAGTGTTTTGTTTTGGCACCACGCGGGAGGTTTTGAAAACTGCGAAAAGTTTATAAACCAACTTGCAGGCTACTCAAGATGGAAACCCGCCACTCAACGTGTCTACTACGGACTCTTTTATACTCTACGGAGCATTCATTGAAGGAGCTGTGCTCTAACAGGTGCTGTGTGAGTAAATGCTTTTTTATGTATATATATATGATTAGCTACGTCAGCAAGCAAGTTTAGACCATTTAAAAGCAAGTCAAATACTATTAAATCGTATTTCTATATCTATTTTCATAAAATAATTATTAAATGCAACGTGTGTGCTGTTTTCAAATTTAAGTAACATATATTTAATAATTAATACATTTTGCACTGCAGGGATGAAAAGCATTTCCGGGTAGTTTGTATGTTGCCTTCAAAGACAAACAAAATAAAAGTTTTAATTTAAAAAAATGTGTATGTTTTTATTAAACTAACTAAGTTGATAGCTGTTTTTGATGCAACTCATAGAATAAAGAGAATAAGATATTTGTTTGTTTGTTGTTAATTTAGACACCTTCCATGATTTTTGGATTAAGATGGATTGTGAATGCATTACCACTGAGGCTGGAAATAATTTGAATATTGGAGTAAAGACAAAATGGCGCCCCAAAGGTCTTATATTATTAATGTGTGTGGTTTAAAAACTGTATCTATATATATTTTTTTAAACATAATTTGAATGTTTGAACAGATCCTCTAATCACATGGAGCTCCCCACACCACCAAACAGGCCTCATTGTGCACATTGTGCATTAAACTCCCAGCAAGAGAGTTTAGCAGCTAGCAGTTAGCCTTCTTGCCACCCCATTCATCATTAGTGTAATGACTTTGCCGAATGTTGGCTCCGAGTTCTTCATCACTTAATTAAAACTGGGCTGTTGTAACTATGTTTTTATTTATGACTGTGCGATGTAATTTTTTTTTTCAACACAGCAAAAATTATGTGTGAAGAATTAATTGCATGCTTGTTAATTCATTTTTAAAAATTGAATTACAACTCTAAGGAGAACTGAGGTTTCATATAAATTCACTGGGGGGTTCGCTGGCAAAAAAAAAAAGGATATTACATCTTCTATCCAAACAAGTGTTTAAATCTAAAATAAATAAATAAATAAAACAACTTGTAATTTATGACATTTCGCAATAACACACAAATACACTCAAAGGGTAGGGAATGTATGGCTTGTGGTCCAAATAGGGCCTGCAAGAGTTATTAATCTGGCCAGCCATGCAATTCTAAAAACAAATAAAACCTTAAAGCCCCCAATGCTTCAACTCAGTAATACTCAAATTATATAATAATAAACATTTCCTGGAAGTTGTTTGAAAGCCTTCTTTGGCTTTCACTGAACCTCACTGATGTCTTTGCCCTCTCCGAGTTAGACTCTGTTGATTCCAGGTCACTTGTCT
This sequence comes from Vanacampus margaritifer, assembly GCF_051991255.1. NCBI lineage: Eukaryota > Metazoa > Chordata > Actinopteri > Syngnathiformes > Syngnathidae > Vanacampus > Vanacampus margaritifer. Next base: position 5,699,442 of record NC_135439.1, on the reverse strand, counting down.
GGCTTGACTCGGGATGACGTCCAGGTGATTAGGACACAGATGGAGGCAAATTTGGGAGACAAAAAAAGAAAAGAAAAAAAAAGGCACAGAGACAGAAGCATGCTGGAACCGTAATGACTTCCATACAAGCTCCGTATGGAATTCAGCCAAAAGAGAAGTGAAAAATGTTGAAGAAATTACATTAATGCGCTTCTAATGTCGGCCGCAGACATATTGCTTCCGGACTGCATTCAAATGCAAAGTGTCAGTAATAAAAGTAGTGGAAAGCATTGCAAGTTCTTTTTGCAAAAGGTAAAACAAACAAAAATATGGCACAAACTTAAAATATGAGGGAATCCTTCTGGTCAAATCAACATTAATTTGTAGTGAGTAATGCAACCGAATTCCTAGTATCATTTTATTCATATCAACAGCATAGGACATTATTAGTTTAACATTTATTTTTGTATTTTAAGTATTTTTAGTAGTAGGTAATAATAATAATTGAGTATAAATAAGGACATTTTGCGTGTTTTTGTCCAATTGCCTTTCACATTAAGAATTTACCTTGACTAGATGTGTACATATTTTGTTTAGTTAGTTTGTTTGTTTTTTTTTTGTAATCAAAATGCATTTTCTTTCATTAATTACATATAACCCCAGGCACTAACCAGGAATGCAGTATTCTAATTTTACTGTTTTTATAAAATCCTAAAATTAATTATTTCTTTATTTGTAAGGAAGATGTCAGATATTGAACTAGTATTTAGTTTTTGGATTATGGATTTGTTTGAAAGAAATGACTATTAGAATTTTTGATATTACTATTTCAAATACTTCTATGTGGGAAACATTTGAAAACATATTTTGACACTGGTTGTCATTTTTTTGTTATTTAAATTGTATAGAATGTTTTCATTTTCATTTCATTTCAACAGTTGCGTCACTGTGAAATAGCTATTTCCATAATTAAATAAAATGTTAATATTCATTCAGTAATTTAATGATGATCGGCAAATATTTCAAATCAAAGATTGACAGATGAAAAATCAAGGCATTGTGCATTTTTTCCTGTATCTTAATTTAAAGCAGGGCTGTAGAACACGAGCATTGGTGATTTACTTTTAGACAAGTAAGATAAGTGGGTTGAATTTATTTAATGTTGAGCGTGAGGAAAAAGATCAAATGGGGGCATTGGAAGCTCCACAGCCGAGTTAGTGTTGAGTGTGCTTGCATCAACACTGCCACCTAAAGTTTAAAAGTTGAACTGTTCTGCTTTGTCTGTGGGTTGAGACTGTGGACACAAAACTTGCAATATAATTTCTGATCAATTAAATCATCGCAAGGACTTTTTCAACTATTTTTTAGGTTAAGCAAACATGTAAAGTTTCTCCACATTGGATGACCTGTGCCGAGATTTGGACCCCGAACCTCATAGATGTGAGTCAGACATACTAACCAACCACTGCTCTAATGATCTGACAGCTTTAAATCAAATTGAAAATTAAGAGAAAATCCCACTTCCATCCTCGAGGTTAAACAAATGCTTTAGGAATGAATTTAATGGCGCTTAGGCAGACTTCCTGTGGGTCAGCAGCTTTTCTCATCCTCTGGAATTTAAAGGTATTTACAAGAGCCTCTTTGGAACTGGAACTGATTTCCACTTCTTAAAGGCCTTCCGGCAACATCAGGAGCACAAAGTGTCCCTCACTTGAGGTGTGCGATTTGTTAGTGCGGGGAAACCCAAAGGATTAACCTCCAGTAAGATCACATTTTCCCAAGAAGTTAGAGCCGAGTCGCGCCGGGTTCAACGAGGAACCCGAGCTAACCGGGATCATCCGAGTGTTTTGACGTGAGGATAATAACTGATGTTATCTCCTTTTGGCCAAATGAAAAAGAAGCATCGCGCGCCGCCGCAAAGCACACAAAGGCAATGCGAGCTGTTTTGATGAGGAAATGCGTCAACAGAGCTGAGAGAAGAGACAGTTTTGCGACTTGTTTCATACACTGCAGATCCAAGGTGCCATCGGCTCCATTTTTTTTTTTTTCCTTCAATAATTCATCATGTTTACGCTGAGGCATCATAGGAAAAATGGTGTAATTCCAACTGGGGCAATTAACGACTTTTTTAATAATCGATTAATCTATCTATTATTATAACACAGCAAATCCCTAATTAAACATGAAGTTGTACAACCACATTATCTCAATAATCTATGTTTATTTTTCTTTTTTTATCTTCAATTTAGGCTCCTCCAGCCTGCCGCAACCCTGGTGAGGATTAACGGCTGGAAGAAAAAAAAATGGATGAATGGATGGAGGTTGTACAGGTAATGTAATCGGTTACATTATTGGTGGAAAGAGTTTTGAAATGTTTTATTTTGGTCTCACATCACAAAAACCTGACATTTTAACAAGGGTGGGTAGACTTTTTAGATCCACTGTAGAGAGATCACACTTTCATTGGCAGATATCTGATTTGTCTCCACATTTGAAAGAGGCTTGATTCCAATCGACGTATATTCCAGTTGTGCCACTTGAGAACAAAAAAATAATTCAGTAAATCCATACATAAATAATCCACAGCACTCAATTCCGGCATGTTGTTTTTACTTAATTCAGTCCCGCTAAATGGCTTTGATAAAAAAAAGAGCCCAAAAGACTCGTGATTTAATGCACTTTCATGTCAAGTGGACGCAAGAGACCTACATAGTTTCATTCCAGACATTTATCAGTTCCAAGTTGTGTTTTCACTACTAAATGATCTACGGCACATTAAGAATTCGCTTTCTACTTTTCATATATATAAATTGAAGTGCAAACATGTTTTATTATTGTAATGATACGTTGCCAGCCACGGATTTGGGTTTGGACACAATAACCTGCCCCTTAGTGGCTTTTTTTTTTCTTTTCTTTTTTAATTGATAAAAACTTTCCATATAATCAGCTCGACTCTCATTATGGTTTGAATTCCAGAGCCAGCTATGTAAAGTCGTCTTTTTTTTTCCTTCAATGTGGACTCTGTTCAGTACAAGAATGCTTCATCTTTAGCTGCAGAGTTGGATTTATTTGAATGTGAAAGAGTCCTCCGCAGACAAGTAATACTTTGCTAATGTGACAAATGAGTTTCTTCAGCATCTGTAGTTTAAGAATACTAAAGTAATGTGAACATGATTAAAAAGCTTTAATTAAAAAAAAAAAAGGTGACCCTTAATTTATCTCAAATATAGCATATGGGTATAATGTTAATCGACATTGTTTTAATATTTTTTTAAATAGATTCATGCTAAAATTGGAGGAAAATCTAGTACTTTAAGTTAATGTCTTAGGTTGTGCTGAAATCTGCATCAGGCATTTTTCTCTCATTTATATGTTCCATATGTTTGATTTTGCAATATTTTTTGGGAGGTCATTTTCTAAAATAACACTACTAAGAACTTTTTGTAATTTAATTTATTAAAGCTCACTTTAATTGTTATTTTTAATGAATAAGCAATAATGTAGATAAAATGTATAGCATGACCTGTGATGTTTATTTGTATTGTTCTAAATTATTTTAAACCGATTGTGCTCAAATTAGGCAATTGTTCGATAAGCAGTTAAAAGTTGACATGGTTGAAATGTGTATTAATTGTTATCCGTCTAAATTCAGCACTGGTTTTCTTAGTTATATTAAATAGTAAAATGAATGTTTTAATACGAGCGTTGCTTATCGTTTATGCTTTTAATAATTTTTCAAAATATATGATTCAGTATTCCTGCTCAAGTCAGTGTTTTGTTTTTTATTATAAAATATTATATAGATAAAAGATTTTACGATACAATGTTTGTTCTTAAAATTAAAAAAAAAAGAAAATAAACAGACTGTGATCAAATGGGAAAATATACATTGTTTAAATTATTGCTGGTAAGCTCGAGACTGTTTTTCTTTATTTGATTGTTTGAAAATGTCTTTTGGTGCAAAATAATTTCATACCATTCCTTGGGGCATTTTTTGTTCTTGCTCCTATTTATCAATAATTCTCAATCATGTCTTTTTGGAGCAAACAAAATTAAATTGTAACTTTTTTTTGTGCTGTTTTCCCAAAAAATAGTAAAGTATTTGTGCTCACTCACTCAATTGTTTTGTTTTGTTTTTCAATAAGTGAGGCTGGATAATGCGTGCTTATCCCTGCAAAGGCCAATTGCTCCATCATGTTACATCGCTCTGTGTACAAATTTAACAAAAACAAAATATATCTGCCTCGTACTTTGTGTAATCCCACTGAAACATAACCTAGCATGCAATAAATAAAACAATGTGAAAGCTTCTCGGATATGAATTAAAGAGTAAATTCATTTCAAAGTTTATGGACCAGATGGAGGTACACGATTTTCAGATTTCACCACTAAGAGGATTCCTCTTTCTTTCACTCTGTACTTTTGTGTGTGCACGTGTGTGTGTGTGTGTGTGTGTGTGAACACACTCTTTGATAGTAACCCAGTCTTGGCGTAGAGTTGTCACTTAAGCAATCAGTAGCGCGTCGTGGCAAATGGCAATCCTTGCTCGGGGCATCTCTGTCAACGACTTTAAAATAAGCAGCCAGGCAGGATTAGAAAGTCCACAGTCTCTGAACTTTAACCTTATTTGTCTGTGTGTGTGAGAGTGGCCTCATGTTCATGAGTCTTTTAAGCAGCCTGGTAATATGCTTAAAACACTTTCTCCCAAAGCAGGAATTAGATAGCACAGGCTAGGACTGTTGCAAGTTAAGGATTTAGACTAAAGCAATTTGCCAATTTTCGTCTCTTTGTGGAGCTCATGTGGAATTACTAGGGCCCAACCGATTAATCGTCCGGCCGATATTAACGCTTTTAAAATCGGCAAAATTCTTCCATTTTTTTTCTGCGGACTATTTTAAAATTATATTATTTTACATGTTAACATATTACAATACAAGGCTGGGATATTGACAACCAAACATCACATTTACATGGAAATGAAAAAAAAAATGGAAAAAAACACACATTAGAAGGCATTTAGCACTTAGCAAACAAAATTTGGCTATTAGAAGAAAATAAGCCATAACATGATAGGAATGTTTTCCCTTGTCATATCAATATTGGCACACTGTGTAGCATTTTCCTCTCTGTCTAAATATATAACATTTTAACTGACTGATGCAGCTTTTGGTTGTATTTTGATATGTCTATAAACTTGATGATGGTATTTAGTTCCACGCTGACTCGGCAGTCTGTGTAGATTTAGTTTTTTTATCACTTTTACTGCTTGAGAAGTGTTTGTTCCTTGCCTTAAAATCAAAACATTTTCCTGGGCGACAACTCGACTCCTTTAAAAAGCACCAAAGCCTTTTTCCCTTTGCACAAAATCCCACTGACCTTTCTCGCGTGTGCAGTGAGGCCAGCTTCCCTAACCAACTTATTAGGTCAATATAATACGAGCAGTGTAAGCAAACAGTACCACAATAAGTCTTGTGGACTTTCTTAAGAGTTCTTTCTTTATGTGTTTGATAACATCCAATTTACAATTATTCTTGTCTTTATTTATGTCCTATTTCGAGTAGCTGCTATCCAAATGTGGACGGGAATAGCAAGGTGGTATTAAAGAAATAGTGCCCACGTTAGGATGGCTTTGGTTGCTAAAAAAAAATAAATAAATAAAAAGCCAATTCATTTCCATTGTTTTATTTGTCAGGGTGTTGTCAACATTGCTATTTTCAGACTATTTGTCAACACCCCGCCAACGTGAAGTATTTCGCACGCGCGCAGATCAATAAAAAAAAATTAAAAAAATCCCCAGTCTAATGACTACAAGTGATCTGGAGGTACGTTCGCAGTTGGAAATCATAAAAATGCTTGATTTAACATGCTTGCCGCTTGGAGGGATGTTAGCTCTTTATTGTATTTCCTTTGTACTTAACCTCAACCCCGAGAGGAAGCTGGTAGAGAAACTGAGAACCTCCATGGGGATCCAATTATATTTTCTTCCTCCGTTCCTTGCGATATAATAACTTAGTAACAAGATCTCCTTTTGTATCTTATGTTTACGCCCTGCCGAGCAAAAAGCGCAAGCAGCGGGGTTATGTTTCCTGTGTGCTGCGTGTTTGCTAGTTGATTGGTTCGCCACGCGATGATTTTCGCGTAACCTTGTGAGGATGACGCTCATGGTCCAAAGGGGAAAAAAAAACGAACGAGCCAGATCAATACATCCTGAATGTAAATGTCACTTCCTGTTGTGTTTTACCTCAACGTAATTTATACTCGACAACAAAAAAAGGTGCTTTGTTTAAAAAAAAAAAAACAACTGCACCTTTCAGAGTGACCTTTTATTCTGGGCGGTCTAAGGCACACCTGTGCATTAATCATGGCGTCTAATCAGCATCTTGATATGGCACACCTGTGAGGTGGGATGGATTATCTCGGCAAAGGAGAAGTGCTCACCATCGCAGATTTTGATTTGATTTGTGAACAATATTTGAGCGAAATGGTGATATTGTGTATGTAGAAGAGGTTTTAGATCTTTGAGTTTATCAAAAAAAACTTTTTTTTGTTTGTTTATTTCTTCTGTGTTTATCCTGCATTATGTGTTGCTTAGATGTGTCTTTTAGTCCTAAATTATGTTCTTCAGAGTAAATTTTAAGTATTGCGTAACTGTGACAACATCATTTCTTTTTGACTGTAGTTTTTAGTAAAAAATGTTTCTCATGGCGAGAAGTTTCCTCCCATACTGTAGATGAAATATATCACGACCCACCAGAATGTTAATGCAGCCTCAAGAAAGCCCTCGTGACATTCAGCCGAGTCGACCAACCGAGTAATGAATGTCATTTTATTCATCTGGGTGTCTTTTTTTTTTCTTCTTTTTTTCTTTTCTTTTTTGCTAAAATAAGACTCGGCTATGAGCTTTAACACTTTCGGTTGAACATCCAGCCGTGAGTCAGTTGCCTGTGCGTGTACCCGTGCATG